>NW_026129535.1:167980-180643 GCF_022985175.1 Labeo rohita | reverse complement strand
TGAAAATTTAAACGTTCTTTTTTGGCCCAATTTTTATTTTTTTTTTTTTTGAAAAATTGACATTGGGCGGGTTTCTTTTAACTTTTGAAAAGATTTTCAGCCAAAAAATTTTTAAAAATTTTTTTTCATTTTTTTCCAAAAAAAGGTTTTTTGCCCCCCCTTTTAAAAAAAACTTTTTTTCCTTTTAGTTTAAGGTTTAATTAAATTATTTTTAAATTTTAAAAAAAATTTTAAAAAATTAATTTTGGCTTAAATTCTCCCCGTCCCCAACAAAATCATTGGGCTTAAAAAAATTTTTTTATTTTTAAATTTTAAAAATAAATTTTCACAAAAAAAACCAAACAGTACAAATTTTAAAACATAGGATATTTTAAATCAATTTTAAATTTAAAAATAAAACAAACCCAATTTTATTTTTTAACACAAATTAAGTGAACTTTTAAAAAAAAATAAACAAAAAATTTTTTTCTGCAAGTAATTTTAAATTTTTTTGGGAACTATTTTAAAAAAAAAAAAATATTCTGAAAAGATTACTTGTTATTTTTCTTTAAATAGGATAAAATGAAGAAAATGAACAAAACAAATATTCTTAAAAAGTCAAGAATTTTTAAAAATACAAAAAATTTACCTTTTGGAACATTTTAAAAATTTATTTTCTAATTTTTTAATTTCTTATAGGCTTGAAATAAAATCAGAAAAAATAAGCTAAAATAAAAAAAAAGAAAAAAAATTGATTTAAAAAAATTTATAAAAATTTTTTATTATTTTTTTTTATTTTTCATGTAGATGTTTTAAAACCAAAAAATTTTCCCTTTAAAAGAAATTTTTGAAAATGTTTTTTCCCTTTATTCATGATTAAACCTATTTTAAAAAAATTAAAAAAAAAAGTAAAATCAAAAGAAAAATGTCAAAATCATAAAAAATAAACAGAAAAAAACAAAAGAAATGCTTCGGATTTGGGAAAACATGAGAATGTGGACTGTGAAAAAAAGGGTGGTAAAATCCTTATTTTTTATATTATTTGGAAACTTGAAAGGAGGGGGGAAGGCATTAGGGGACGGGGCTAGAGGGGACTTTTTTTAAAAAGTCCTTTTTGTTTTTTCCCCTTCTTTTTCTGCTTATTTAAAAAAACGCGAAGCGCACTTTTAAAAATGGGGAAGGGAATTGCTTTAAAAACTCGAGCCTTTTTTTAGTCAGCCCCAACCCCGCCCACGCCAGAAGTTAATGGCGTGAAAACAAACCTTTTATTTCAAATCTTTTTAAAATTTTCCCCCCCTTTTCAAAAAAAAAAACCTCAAAACGCGAGTTATTACCCCCGACCCGATGTTTTTAAATTTTCTTTAAGGGAAAAATTGGGGGGGAGGCTTAAACTTCCAAATAAACCAGGGGTGTTTTGCAGCCAAAAAAGATTTTTCATATGCATCATTTAAGGTCTTTTTAAGAAAACATTTTTAAGGGGAAATTTTTGGGACAGGTTAACACCCTATTAAATGGGAAAAAAATTTGTTAAAAACACTTAAACAGCACTACCCGTATGGAAAGATCATTTTTACCTTTCTGCCAAAAAAGATTTTTGGTGGGTTTGAATGTTTTAAAATTGTTTTTTTTTTCTTTTTTTAAATTTTTGGAAAATTAAAAATTCCCAAAAAAAATTACTTTGTTGTTTCAGTTTAGTTTAAAAAAAAAAAAAAAAAAAACAATTTTTTTTTTTTTTTTTTTTTTTTAAAAAAAAACAAATTGATATATTGGGTTTTTTTTTTTTTGGTTTTTTAAAAAAAAATTTTTTAAAAAAAAGGGGGTTTTATTCATTTAAAATTTAAATCTTTCTACATAAATAAGGGGGAACTAATGTTAAATTATTAAAAAAAATAATTTTTTTTTTTTGTTAAAAAAATTAAGTTTTAAAAAATTTTTTTTAAAAAGCTTTAAAATTTAAAAAGTTACATCAGGGTTTTAGAAAAATTTTAATTTTCAAAAATTTTTTTTTTTGAAAATTTTTTAAATTTTTTTTGGGGGTTTTTCATTTAAATTTTTTAACCAAAAGGAAAAAACAAAAAAAATTTTTTTAAAAAAAAATTTTGGCTTTTTTTAAAAGGGGGAAAAATTTTTTTTTGGGGTTTTTTTTTTTGGATTTAAAAAAGGGCCCGTTTAAAAGGCAAAAAATTTTCCCCCCTTTAAAATTTTAAAAAAAAAAAAAATTTTTAAACCAAGAAACCCGGAACCCCTCCTTTTTTTCAAAAGTTTTCCTTGCCTGGGAACGCTAATTTTCCCTTTTAATTTTACCCCTTTAAAAAATTTTTTTTTTTTTAAAAAAAATTTTTTTTTTTAAAAAAAAAATTTTTTATTTAAATTATTTAATAAATTAAAAATTAAATGTTACATTGTTCTTAGGTAATCATTAGACATTAATAACTTTTACCAAAATGTGAAATAAGCCAGTTTACCAATTTAACTGAACCAAAAACAATGCTTATTAAAACATTAATATTAACCCAAAACCTAAAAGCATACTTTTTCTGTTAGTGGTTAACAGATAAGGTACAGTAAAGTGGATGCTGTTCCATACAGGTAGTGCTGTTTAAGTGTTTTGTCTAAACACTTCAAATGGATGTTACTGCACATTTAATAGCGGTAATGTTAACAGCTGTCCCGACAGTAATGTTAACAGGCGCATTAACATTATGTTTTCTGTAAAAATGAGCCTTAAATGATGCATATGTACAGAAAGTCTGTTTGCAATCGGCTGCAAAGCACTTAAATAAACAGCGTGGTTCATTTCGGTGAAGTTTGCAGTGTAGTACATACCCCCTCAATGATTTGACCGACTTGCCACAGAAATTGCAACACAACATCGCGTCTACAAGACAGGATCAATAACTACAACGACAGTTGTTCGAGAGTTTTACCTTTTTAGTTTAGAAAAGTGTTGTCGGGCTTGACTCGAAAAGAGATGTGAAGTCCCCAGAAGTCAAACAGTTGTGTTATCATGTATCGTTATTCCAACAGTTGCTAGGCGGTGGGCGAGCTAAAATGGCGCTGACTAAAAAAAATGACGTCGACGTTGTTAACGTTCGTTCAATGAGCGGTGCCCTTCCCCCATTTTAAATTAGTGCGCGTTCCCGTGCACTATTGCTTTTTTTAAAATAAGCCCAGAAGTGGGGAATGGGTTAAAAGAAGATGCACTTTGAAAAGACGTTATACTAAACAGATACACATGTAGCATGCGTCGGCAGTGCACGATAATGCCTTTCCCCTCACCTTCACAATTTGCAAGTTACCCTAAATAATATAAATAAATAAAGGCATTATAGGACTCACCACTTGTATTGCATGCAGATCGCGCTGTGCAGTTCTCATGATGTCAGAAGTCGGGACTGGAAGCCGTCTTCTTCTTGTTGTTTTTTCTGTCTTCATGTTTGTTCATGATTTTGATAAATGTTTCTCAGTGTTTCACAGTTTTATGATAGGTTACTTTATTTATTTATTAATTTTTAAAAAATAGGCTTAGATCATGAATAATAGGCTACTACACAGTTTTCAATAATTTACTTTTAAAGGGTATTTTTAATAGGATTTTTAAAACATGCTATCATGAATAATAAAGGATAAATAATAAAACACATTTTTATAATTTTCTTTTAGAATGGGCAAGTTTTTGTTATGTCTTGTGCTCTTTTATTTAGCTTATTCTATCTGATTTTATTTCATAGCCTATAGTGACAATTAAAAAATAATATGGAAAATCAAATATTTTTACAATATGATTACATAAAGGGCAATATATTTGTATTCTTAAAATTATCTCTTGACTTTTTTCAAGACATCCATTTTGTTTTTCGTTGCATTTTAACTATCAAATTTGATCCATATTTAAAAGAAAATACACAAAAGTACAGTCAATTACAGAATATTTAAATTTTTTTAATTAAAGGGATAGTTCACCAAAAGAAAATTTAAATTATGTCATCTTCGGAACAGAAATTAAGATTTTTTGGATTTAATTGTGTAATTATGGTGTAACGACCATTGCTGTCTATCTTAATTTGTGTTCCAAAGATGAATGAAATCTTATGGGTTTGGAATTCTCATTTTTGGGTGAACTATCCCTTTAAAATCGACTTATTTAACAACCATATACCATATGTTTAACATCTTGCTACAGTAGAATTTAAGGTATGTGTTTTTCGAATTTTTTAAGGTTTTATGTTGTAAATTCTATAGTACACATCAACAAAATGTGTTTTTACACAGAATTATACCGTTGATTTTAGGGGGATTACTTGCTTGAGAAGTTACGGTAGTTTTTAATTTATTTTAGCCAAAATTAATATTTTCACTGTAACAATTTGTGTTTTTTACATTTTAACAAAGTAAAAATTTAAGTTATGTACTGTTTCTTAAGTTACGGTAATTTAATGTATGTAATACAGTGACATGCCATTTTTGTTTAAATAATCTTTTACTGTTGCTGCTTTACAGTTTTTTACTGTAGTTTTCACAGACATTTTTTACAGTGTAGACCTAAATTAGATTTGAAAGAATACTGATAATACTGAATATTCAATTGAATAACTGTGTAGTGTATACTAGTCTTGTATTTTTGAATCTTATCAATATAATTGTAATAAACTGCTTACCATTTTCCTGTAAACCAAACTGATCACTCCCAGAAATCAACTATTTAAATCTCAAAATATATTTTTATTACTAATACTTAGCAAAACTTAAAACTAGAACAGTAGTATAAATTAACACAACACAATAAAACTTAAAACGATCGTGTTTAAGGGCTTGGCACTTAATCTGGAATGAAAGACTTTAGGAAATTAGTCTGGACTGAGGGACTCTGCAATTATGACAATGACGATGGTTGTTAATTTTTTTTTACAGTAATTTCAGATGTCTTTTTTGATTGGTTGACGTTTCGATTGTGGCCTTAACATATTTTCTGTCATTTATTGACTAAATCTGGATGTTTACGGACGTTTAGATTGTGGCCAAATTGGACATCTTTATTCACGTAATTTGTCGAATAATTCTGGATGTCAAAGGACGTACAGATTATAGCCAGGATGAACGTCTTTTCTCAACTAAATCTGGTAGTCAGTGGACGTTTAGATTGTGGCCAGATTGGACATCTTTATTCACGTCATAAATCGACTAAATCTAGATGTCAATGGACGTTTAGATTATAGTCAATATGAACGTCTTTTCTCAACTAGTACTGGCTGTCAGTGGACGTTTAGATTGTGGCCTGATGAGACATCGTTTCTCAGTGTCATTAATCGACTTATTCTGGCTGTCAATGGACGTTCAGATCATGGCCTGGACGGGCGGACGCGATATCAACATGTTTTGTATGTCCACTGACTTCACTTGCTCAGTGGGGCTGTATGTGTGTGCGTGAGGCGCCGGCGCGATCGAACAGCGGAAACAAACAACAAAAAATATTACTCAGTCATATAACTTAGACCATACAAAACTGCAGTGTGTTTACTTTTATTTCTGTCATCTCGTTTTTTCTTTCCGTGAACTTTCGTAGAGCGCCACACAAACATGGACCAAACTCAGCAGCACTTCGTCTTTTCCTTTCGTTCTGTTAATCTGATAATTGGGCTATTTACGTTAAATATATTTTCTCTCTCTCTCTCTCTCTCTCTCTCTCTCTCTCTCTCTCTCTCTCTCTCTCTCCCCCGTTAGCTTAGTGTTAGTGGCACCATTCCAGGTGTTTCCAGGAGTTATTCGTGCTATTTCTCCTTGTTGAGAGTTTGGTGTCCCACATAGATTACATCTGATTATGCATACTTATTCTTTTCTCTGATTAAATGATTAAAACCAGAGTGTGTCCATCTCACACATGTAGAATCCGTCTCAGCAGTCATCTTAACCATCGAATTCAGCAACAGGAAATAGACAAACTACTTTATGCAGATTTTTTTCTCTGTGTTGGTAAATTCACTACTTAAGTTTGAGTTAAAATATGTTGTTGTAACTTGTGTTACTCAGATTGTAACGAGTAATATTATTACCCAAATTTGATTAGTAATGCGTTATATTACTGCGTTACAGCAAAAAGTATTATACTACTGTAATAATATTACTTCTGTAATGCATTACTCCCAACACTGATGTTTACACAAGGAGTCTGACAACAGCCAGTGCTCCACACAGAAAATCTCATCGTCATCCATTCTGTCTGGAATGACATGAAGAAACAGAACAACCTGAGACAGACTAAATCCAGAAGAACTGTGGCAACGTCTCCAAGATGCTCCAAAAAGCTACAGTACTGTTAAAAGTTTTAGGCACTTAAAATGCAGGCTGTAAAATGCTGTAAAATGAGGATACTGACAAAAATAATGTCATAAATAGATTTTCTTTATAAATTAAATTCCATTTACTAAATTAAATCAACATTTGGTGTGACCATCCTTTGCGTTTAAAGCAGCATTTGTCCTAGCACTTGCGCATATGGTTTTTCAGGTAGCACTGTTAGCACTGTTAACTACAGTACTCCACAACACAAAGAGAGACACGAGAACACACAAGGGCCAACTTAAAATAGTAAACTTTATGTCTGTCTTGGAAGTCATCAAATTCAGTCATTAACTTTTAAAATGCTATTTAGATAATGTATTCTATAGTCAGAAACATGACACTTCATCACAACATGTTCACAATTAGAGTTCCTTTTGTACTGTTACATAAGGTGTTGGGCTAAATCATTGTAGATTCATAGTCACTTGTGTTAAAATTTCAGGTCAACCATATTATGCACAACAAATAAAATAAAATAACAAATAGACAACAAAACAAACAAACAAACAAAAAAATAATGCAAATAAAATTTACATTTAGAGTCTAGATTCCAGCTGTTTGTTTTTCTGCTTGCAGAAGATAATATAAGTTAATCAAAATGCAAATATCTAAAACAAAAATACTGTAGATACTATAGAATTTAGAAACTTCAAATTTTCTTTTCTTTTCTTTTCTAAGAAATTTTGTATAAAATGAAAATGCTAAACAGCATCATATAAAATAAAACAGGTATGCACTTTTTTTGATAGAGGATGTTTCGAAACAGCTTCACAGTATTAAACAGGAAAATAAAGGAATCTGTGCAAACTTAAAAAAAACAAACAAACACAAAAAAAACAACAACAAAAAAGTCGGAAACATGACACGTCATCACAACATGTGTTCACTTTTGTATTGTTACATAAGGTGTTGGGCTAAATCATTGTAGATTCATAGTCACTTGTGTTCAAATTTCAGATCAAACATATTATAACACAGCAAATAAAAAAATAAAAAATAAATAAATAAAACAAAAATAATACAAATAAAATTTACATTTAGAGTCTAGATTCTAGTTGTTTGTTTTTCTGCTTGCAGAAGATAAAGTTCATCAAAATAAATATATATCCAAAACAAAAATACTATAGATACTATAATACTAAGGTAATGTCCCAGTGACAGCTTTTGTACCATTTTTTTTTTTAAATGAGATTAAGGACCCCTGTAGCACTGTTAGCTAGTACTCCGCAACACAAAGAGAGACACGAGAACACACAAGGGCCAACTTAAAATAGTAAACTTTATGTTTGTCTTGACAGTCATCAAATTCAGTCATCAACTTTTAAAATGCTATTTAGATGATGTATTCTATAGTCAGAAACATGACACTTCATCACAACATGTGTTCACAATTAGAGTTCTTTTTGTATTGTTACATAAGGTGTTGGGCTAAATCATTGTATATTCATAGTCACTTGTGTTAAAATTTCAGATCAAACATGTTATAACACAACAAATAAAATAAGAAAACAAACAGACAACAAAATAAAAAAAAATACGGCAAATACAATTTACATTTAGATTCTAAATTCTAGTTTGTTTTTCTGCTTGCAGAAGATAATATAAGTTCATCAAAATACAAATTTCTAAAACAAAAATACTATAGATACTATAGAATTTAGAAATTCCAATTTTTCTATTCTTTTCTTTTCTTTAAGAAATTTTGTATAAAATGAAAATGCTAAACAGCATCATATAAAATAAAGCAGGTATGTTTGAATATAGATACATTTCTAAATATGACATCCTTATAAACAGATGTGCACATACCTACACATGATACATATAAACAAATAAAAAAAATAAAAATAAAAATAAAACTTTGTATTGCAGTATTTGATGCTGGCCTTTTTTCTTGAGTTATGATTTTCTTTAGACTGTCTTAGCATCTTTTAGATGGAAATATGGAATAGTTCTTCTAAAAAAAAAAACAAACAAACAAAACGAAAAAAAAAAACAATCAACACACATTTAGTCAAAGTGTAAAGCACTTTTTTTTTCAATGTTATCAATGTTTCAATGCAGAAGTACAGTATGAAGAGAAAATTATATGTTTACCTGCAGAGCTTTCATCAGATTCACCAGAATTACTGATTCTGCTGAAAAAGCAGGATGCCACAATCACAGCCAGCATGAAAACAGCGGCTATTACATATGAGGAACCATTCCTGAGGATTTGTTTAATATTTTTTTAGAAAGGAAACTTTTACCATAAATTCAGTTTTGGCAAAGCAAAGCATGATAATAATAATAATAATAATAATAATAATAACAAAAAGATATACTTACAAAGTTATTTGTGGCACTTTTTCTAAGGGGAGAAAGGGGGAGATGGGACAATTAGCAAGAATGTATGCATATGTCTATTGTAGAGGAGTCTGTCAATTAGCATACACGAAAATGTGCTATACAAGAAAACAAAATTGTACAAGAATACATGCAATTTGACAAGGTATTGAATTATGAAATTCAATACCTAACGTTTTGGTCTAGTGACAAACAAATTTCAGCCAGAGTTACTATTTGGTAATGTTTATCACTGCTATGACTAAATTAACAAGTATCAGGTGTTTGTCATATAGCCCATGGAGCTGCAATTGTATAATATATGAAAAACTGACAAAAGTGTAAGGATTAGGCTATACTTACTTGCACACTCTGTGTTTGAGAACTGTGTGCACTGGGAAACAGTTTCCTCTCCAATTTCTATAGTTTGGGAAAAGAAATGTATTGGTGTTAGAACAGTATAGCCTATTTCAAATCTTAGTTATGTAAAGATAATTCAACTAATTATTGCATACCTTCACATCTGAGGCATTGAGTACATACCACACCAATGTAGGTTTTGGGTCCTCCAGAACAGTTCCGGGCAACATACATGCCTGTAGATTTGAATGTTATGATTATTTAGTGATTAACAGTGGTGACATTAATATTCAGACTTATTATTACCATTTAGTTTGTGGAGCTCACCTTCTGGGCAGTTCAAGCAGCACAGCGATTCTTGAAGCCGGAAATGGTTTTCTGGGCATGTTGCTACACATAGAGTACTAGATGCAGCCACAAATATTGCCTGAAATTTAAATGAGAACAAATGATTTTTTTTTTTTTTTTTTTTTCTCCTTACAGTGTAAGTCTCAAATTACATATGTTTAAATCAGGGATTGAAAAAAGTTCAAGGAAAGTTTTGGAAACCAAAAACAGGAACAAAATTCCTTTCAGGCTTGTTAACAGTCATATTGCCTTTTTCATTAATCCAACGACTAAAGACTTTCTAAAACTTTCTACTTTCTGTAAAAATATATTTATGACTGATTCTTGAGACATGGAACAAAACATGTCCAGCAATTGTAACTGCTATTAGGTTATAAATAAACATATTTTCAATTGTAAATGTTATGAGGAATTAATAATAGAATATATTCAATACAGTTATCCCAATTCACAATATTCAATTTTATTTTATCATTGTTATATCAAATCTATGACACTAATTTCTCACTTCTCATTAAATGTCTTCTTACTACATCAAAAACGGTGTGTCTACAGAGAAGGGTTCAATCGTTCTTAAGCAATTAAACAGATAAAAAAGTTTTTGTTTTGTTTTTTTAATGATGAAAAGTGTTGTTTTATCAAAAACAACACTTAATAATAACTCATATCAAAACAATGTTTTTCAAAGACACGTTTCATAAGGTTTCAAAGTTGACTTTCACTTTCACTTTTTGTCAACACTGTCAGACATTAATTAAAATGTAAAAAATAAATAAATAAATAAAAAATTTGAGTAAATTAGAGGACCCCCTTACTCTAACAGACCCCCTTGCCACATTCCACCTCTGCAGAGTACATCAGTGTCAGACAGGCTCTGGTAATTGTTATAGTTTTATAATATTTTAAATCCTAATGTTAATATTTTCTGTGCCACAACAATAATATGTCAATACCATCTTCCAATTTCTGAGGAAATTATTTAAAATGTTTATATCACTTTATTCTCCTGAAGCAGGTTCTACTGGCATCTAGTGGCATAAAGTTTCATTATATGCTATGGCGCCCTGGAAGGCACCAATAAAGTGTTTAGTTTGTAAACAGCCTTAAAAAGAAGGATATAAAACGCAAACAGGGTGTGAACATTGTTTTTAGAAGCGTGCTCTACCCTAAATTTCACACGCCCCAAAGCAGTGGTGTTGTAGCGTTGCCAGCGGCACTGAGCGCAAATTTGACGCTGTAGTGGAAAAGCACTGTTAGGCTACGTTCACACTTAGCGTCTTTTTTCAAACTGCCAGCGTCTGTTTTACATTATAATTCTATGGAGTAAACCGTCTTTTCAAAAAAGTCATGAGCGCTTTTTTTTAAACGCCACCGCCGGCGTCTTTTTCTGCAGCTCAGAGCGTCTTTTCAAGTTGAAAAAAAGTTCAACTTTTCTGAAAAGAACGCCCTACGTCAAGCGCCTTTTTGACAGCTGACCAATGACAAGCGAGTAGCGAGACCTGTCGTTTCCATAACAACAAGAACAGCAAGAAAAATGGAGACGGTGCCGGTTGATAAACTTTTATTTTATTGTTGTTAACCGACATTCTCCTCCCCGTTAACTTTAAAAACCGACGCGCTGCCCACAAGGCTATCGGAGCCGCGCGTCGGTTTTTGTTAACATCAACGCCGCTGCGCTTCGGGCGTCCCTTTTTCCAGTCTCGGCTCGCAGATCCTTCCTGATCCCGTCTAAATACTGAAAAAAAATGCTAAAAAAAAAATAAATAAATAATAATAATAATAATAAAACACCAGCGCAAGAGCGAGCTTCCCCTTTTCTCGAGATTCATACGATTGCAGCTGTTATTATAGCAACAAAAGACGCCCTCGGCTGCAACGCTGCCAGCTTCTTTTTTACTAAAAAAGCGCCGTTGTCAACTTTTTCTTGTCAAAAAAGACGCCAAGTGTGAACATAGCCACTCATTTAAATTACATTTAATATAAAAAAAAAAACTCAAAAAAAAAAATCTTCGTTCTATATTAATATTAACATATACATAAGTAAAATATAAACATGAACATATATAATTCTACAAAAAAAAAAAAAAAAAGACGCAGCAGGCAAAGCACAGGGGTGCGCGGGGCACAACCTAACGCGGGGTTAGCTGTAACACGCCTGGTTTAAATATTTCCACACACGCTAGCGTAACCAAATTTGTGGCGTTTACTAGTTGCCATAGCAACACTATGCAGAGAAAAAACTGCGCCAAAATTCAAAAGCCTTTTGAAGATATCACTGAATATTTTTTTTATTTTTTTTACCATAGTAAAAGTAAATTTCTGGCTGAAGTAATTTTCATCTCAGTTTTTAGTATTTATTTAATCTGTTATTTATCATTTTAGATAGTTTATTAATGCTTGGCAAACCATCAGAAGACACTAACCACTTTTATATTAGTCACGCAGATGGGGAACATTGTAACACTGTGTTACAATCTGCCCCGCTATTATTAAACTATGGACTTTTATGGATTTTAAAAAGAAACCACAAGAAACAGGTGAAAAAAAGACTGACAACCGATGTTTAATGTTGATAAATTATTATTTCAAGAAATGTAAAGCATTTTGGCTCGCTTATGTGTCTCGTGTTCTATGAGAGCTGTGTGGAGGGAGGGAAGTCTTTTTCTGAATGTCTGAATGTGTTTTATCTATTTGCGTACATTGTTTTCAACTATACTGTATATCTGTGTTTTGCGATCATAGCTGTCCCACGCATGGTTGCAATGTGTTCATTGTGAACCTCGAAAATTAGACTTTTTTTTTTAATTCTTAAAAAAACGCCATTATTTTATTTGAATGAATAAATAAATAAATAAATAAAAATAATAATAATAATAGTAATAATCATTTTATTTTATTGACAACATATTTTAGTTTGTCGTGTATATATATATATATATATATATTTTTTTTTTTTCATTCGATCAGACAACATTTTAAGCTGTCATATGGTCATGTTACAACGTGCCCCTCACATGTTACAATGTACCCCACCTACGGGGCATGCTGTCACTTTTCACTTCCTTTCTTTAGAGGTAAATAAAAAATAAATAAATAAAAAATAAATAAAAAAAATCTAACACACTGTAATTATGAAACAAAGCTACATATTTGTACTAGACAAGTGTGAAAATAACGTGGATAAAAATTTATACTCTGAACCCCACGTGGATTAACACAAACTGAGAGATTAAAAAAGTGTTATGTTGTGCCCCGCGCTCCCCTAACGCACCATTCCCGCATTCCCGCCCGCCCTCACCTCAACTTACCCGA
>NW_026129535.1:85480-162980 GCF_022985175.1 Labeo rohita | reverse complement strand
ATGTTTTTTAAGGAAAACATTTCAGGATTTTTCTCCATGACTGCTATGGTGCCCCAAATTTTGAACTTCCAAAATGCAGTTTAAATGCAGCTTCAAACAATCCCAAATGTGGTTGTAAACGATCCTAGCCAAGGAAGAAGGGTCTTACCTAGCGAAACGATTGGTTATTTTCATTTAAAAAAAATACAATTTAAATACTTTTTAATCTCAAACGCCTTGTTCTCCCTGAACTCTGTATTTTGGTTCAAGACAGTTAGGGTATGTTGAAAAACTCCAATCGAATTTTCTCCCTCAACATAAAAAATAAGACTGAAGAAAGAAAGACATGAACATCTTGGATGACAAGGGGGTGAGTACAGTATATGTGAATCTTTGTTTTGGAAGTGGACTTCTCCTTTAAATACACCCTTAAGAAACGTGTTCTTCAGCTTGTAACAATAGTAATAAATTACAGTTTATAATGATCATGAAAACCACACACAGGGTCAAAGATACAGGCTGCAAGCATATATATATATATATATATATATAAAACGTATATAGTGAGCACAACCTGAATGTAAGACATTGTGTTTTTTCGCTAAAATCCTTATTGTATTTATGATTTATTTGGGCAAAATATGTTTATTCTAGTTTGAAATTTGCTTATGGCGCTTCCCTAACGCCGTTTTGACGTGAGTGCACGCCTCTCGCCAGTTCGCATTACATACACTGGGGAGAGGTAATAGTTTTTCTGTGCTCTTCAATTTCTAAATGAGTGTACAAGTGTGTAAAAAGTGGTTCCATTTCATCTCGTAAGCAGTACTGAGATTATATGCAGCATTCTGTTGTATGTTTTATATGTGGATGGATTAGAAATTTGAAGATATATCGTGTGGGCTTTCTAGCTAACAGGTGTTGTATTATGCAGGAATGTGCTGTTATGAGATGTCCACAAGCAATTTATCAACTTTATTGATGTTAATCTACAGGTATTTCTCTCTTCTGATCCTTTTATTGTCTTTTATATTCTTGTATTGTATTAATAGTGTGTTTCAGTGTTAATGATCATATTGCTCAATTGTTAAACATCACAGTTCGCATTACATAGACTGCGGAGAGGTATGTGCTGTTATGAGATGTCCACAAGCGATTTATCAACTTTATTGATGTTAATCCACAGACGGTGACCAGTCCATGTTGGGCGTGACTGTTAATAAACCCGCTCCAGTGAATTAAAGTGGCAAATGTCCTAGTCTTATACACAACGCAGAGGGGAGTAACAGCGGCCGAAAACGGACCGGTTACATATACATGACATGGAAATTATGAGAAAACAAATATGGAGTTATGCAGTCAACAAAAATGTGTTAAGAAACCCAGAAGTATCTTTTATATTTTCATTTACTCTCTGATCCAACTCTTCCCAAACCATCTGAATCGGATTTAGATTTAGATTGGCACTTGGATTTTGAATTTTGGATCACTTGTCACTTATGGTGCACTTATGAGTGTGACCACTTACCCAAACTTTTAGTTTGGGACACCAGCCAAGGACTTCAACTTCCCAAACGAGAACACTCCTAAAAGGGGTTGTTCAGTCATTTAGAATTAATGTAAACTGGATAGAGTTGGTCAGCTGATTTATGTGAAAGATTGGTGAGATATTGCTGACTTGTGTAAACCTCATATTGTATTATCAACACAAGGAAGACAACAGTATAATAAAATAAATTTTATTGACAAAAGATAAACAAGAGCAATCATCAACTACTAAATGAATGTCAATTTTCCCATCCTGTAAAAGCTTTCTACTACTATATAAAAGTGATATCCAGGAGCCACTCACTCTTCCAAACCCCGTGCTAGAGAGTGTCATAGCTTACACCCATAGGCAGAACACCCTTCTATCCTAATAACCTAAATGAATGGAGCGCCACGTGAACATAACAATGCTCCCTCCTCCTTGCATGCCTTCTCTGGAGAGAATCCAGACAGCATGGATACTAGAGGGAGTTATCAGATGGCTGGCAAATTAAGCAGTGGGGATGAAACTTTATTTGGAAAAGCATTCCAATCTCCCATCTGCCTTCGCCAAAGGAAGCTTATCCACAAGACATACTTTACTAGGGCCTGCCGGGAGTGGGCTCTTCCCTCTCCACCTACCAATCACACATACCTACCATTAGTCTGGCTGTGGCATGAGTCATGACTTCCACTAACTTGTCAATTGCCTCAACTCCCATCACATCTAGCTCCTCAGAGCTAGTATAGGCCAACAACATTTCCTATCTATCAAAGTAATCTGTCTAATTTGATCATTCACTTTTTATCTACAACTGAGAGTGCAGTGTGTTAGCATTCTGTTAGCTGGTTAGCTTGTCGTTTGTGTTTCCATTTGTGTCTACTAACGTTACCATTTTCTTGTGGGAATCAATCAAAAATCACGGTGAGTAATTGCTTCTTCTCCTGCTTTTGTTATTTGCACCTCTTGCCACATGTATAGCTTATCTCGCTCTGTCTGCATTGAGGGATTCACATGTCACAAATGCAGGGAATTAGTTAGGCTGACAGAAGAGTTCAGAACTAGAGACACGCATCCAAACTTTAATTGAGAACAGTAAGAATATGAGGGCCTTTGAAACTGCTTTGGATGCGACTAGGTCAGGGAGTCCTTTACATTGTTCGGTTCCAGTTGTAGAGGCCGTGCAGCAGGGCGACTGGGTGTCTAATCACAGGACAAAACACTGCTCTTACATTCTGATCAAAACATCAAGGTTCTCCCCACTCAGTAACACATCCACTAATAAATCTGATGAAAGTGCTTTAGTTATTGGTGATTCTATTGTACGGAACGTGAAAATAGAGACACCAGCCACCATAGTCCAATGCTTACCGGGAGCCAGAGCTCCTTACATTCTGGCAAATTTAAAAGTGCTGGCTAATGCTAAACGTTAATTCAGTTTAACGTTAAGACAGTTATCCATGTCATCACAAATGATGTTCGACTTCGCCAGTCGGGAGATTGCTAAAAATAACGCTAAAGAGGTGTGTGAACTTGCAAGTACAATGTCAGACACTGTAATATGCTCTGGTCCTCTCCCTGCTTACCGTGGTGACGAGATACATAACAGACTTTCATCACTCAATGGATGGCTAAGTGGTGCCCGCAGAATAACATAGGTTTCATAGATAGTTGGACCAGTTTTTGGGGCAGATCTGACCTTTTGAAAAGAGATGGTCTTCGTCCCTCCAGGA
The DNA here is from genome assembly GCF_022985175.1 of Labeo rohita. NCBI lineage: Eukaryota > Metazoa > Chordata > Actinopteri > Cypriniformes > Cyprinidae > Labeo > Labeo rohita. The sequence continues at coordinate 159,743 of NW_026129535.1, read as the reverse complement.
GTGGTGCTGCTCTTCTCTCTAGAATATGGCACATAGTCTTAGAGTTTGTACTTGACTAACTGGGGCCCAGGTCAGGAAGCAGACAGACTGGCTTTACCGACCATCTGCTAGCCGCCTCACATAACAGAAGTTAATTCTCAGCACATAGAGACCCTTTCACCTAGATATCATACTATAGAGACTGTGTCTGTTCCCCGAACTAGAAAATACAAAAAAATGTCCAAACCAATTTAAGAGTAACAATTTAATTGATGTTCAATGAATAAAAATGTATATAATACAGAGAAACAAATGATAAAGCTTAGCTTATTGAATATCAGGTCCCTTTCTATGAAAGTACTTTTTGTAAATGATATGATCACTGATTATAACCTAGCTGTTCTCTGCCTATATTAGGCTGGTTACGTCAACACTGCACTGGCTCCATATTTAACATCATATAGATTTTAAAATCTTGCTAATTACTTATAAAGTCCTGAATGGTTTAGCACATCAGTACTTGAACAAGCTCTTATTGCATTATAGTCCTTCAGCCAGCTGCATTCCCAAAACTCTGGCCATTTGATAATAACTAGAATATTAAAATCAACTGTGGGCAGCAGATCCTTTAAATAATGGATTGTTAGGCTGCATTAATTAGGTCAACCGGAATCAGGAACATTTCCCATAACACCCAATGTACTTGTCACATTGTAAGAAGAATGGCATCTACGCTAATATTAGTTTGTTTGTTTTTATTCCGAGATCACCGTAGCCACCCAGATCCAGTCTGTATTCAGACCAGATGTTCACTGCAGTCACCTGGATCCAGTCAGAATCTAGAGACAACCTCTACGGCCCTGAATGTCAGCAGAGACCTCATCACCTAGATGGTCATCGGCACAAAACCACAGGAACCAAATGAGTCCTCTGCACAGTCTGACTGGAACTGAATTGAGCTGGATGATGACATCCACTCAGTTCAATAATGAACTGACTTTAACTGAAAACTGGGTGTTTACTATTGTCCTTTTGCATTATTGACACACTATTTTTCTTTTCAATATTTTAAGCTGCTTTGACACAATCTGTATTGTTAAAAGCGCTATATAAATAAAGATGACTTGACTTGACTCTCAGGAAGAGGCCACTGAGTGTGCTTCTTGATCTGGCCTGAGAATAATAGAGCTCACAAGTGAGGCTAGAGAAAGGGCTATGCCCATCTCAAGCTTCTCAATGAGCTGTACCTATAAGCAAGCAAATTGCAGTCACCTGGCTCCAGCCCTCCCTAAACAGAGGTCTCTGTTATACTAAAGATTAGTTTATTCTGTTGTTTCTTTTCTCTCAGTTCCTGTGTTTTGTTCCTGTTTCCTTGGATGATTTTCTGAATATGTTCTTATTAGTTCCCTATGTGATTATGTTTCTCACCTGTGTCTAGTTTAGTTTCTCATTATCCTGTGCATTTATTCTCTTGAGTTTGTTCTGTTTCTGACTGGTTATTGTCTTTGTTTTGTAAAGCTGCTATGTTGCTGTGGCACTTGCATTATCCAACATAATACTTACACTGCTGGACCACTTCTAGGTTCAAATGAAGTGGGGAAAAAATATAAAATTAGACTGGAGACCAGGGCCCGTATTCACAAAATATCCTAAGGCTAAATGTAGCTCATAACTCACCGATTTAAAAAAAAATCTTTAAAATAATGAGTTTGTCGGTCCTAAATTTGGGACTCCTAGTTGCTCTAAGAAGATTTCACAAAGTGTTTTAGCACTAAAACTAGCTCCAAAATCTGTGAAACATTAGGAGTAATCAAGATGACTCCTAAAGCGCTAAGACCAAGCCACAAACTATCCTAAAATGGCTGTTGCCGGCAATCTGCCTCAGAACGTAAATATTTTAGAAACATTTGCTGATTATGAGCTTTTAAAAAGGTACCACCTTTGGTTTTGAAGGTTATGACAACTTCAGATTTTCCTTTAATTATATCCTTGTTTTTATTAACCTGTTGGACAAGAAGTAACAGCTGTTCTTGCGTCCAGTTTGGTTTTCTTTAACTTTTGCATGCTACTATCAACCATGATTATTCTACTCTGTTAATTAAAAAGCTGTTTATATGCATATTCACTAATTCACTAAAGAAGCACACATGTAAGAGGCTGACATTTAGACTGAACATATACTTGTTTAATTAGTGACACTAAGCCTGTATTTTAAAATCTTTATTTGATTGTGGCAATGTTTTTTTTTTTGTTTTTTTTTTTAATCTTTATTGAATATGGCAACATAATATTGCACTCTACAACATTTCTTCGACAGAGACTTCTCTCCTATCAGCCAATCACAGTGTGCATAGTTAGTAAGCCTGCTGACATCATCCATAGCAACGAGCTTAACCCCGCCCTTACTCTTAGCTTAAGACTTTTCTCTATTCCTTAGTAAAAGTTTGTCTCAGCAGCTTTATGAATAGGTTTTAAGAAAAAAAAAACTCTTAGCTAAAAACTTTTACTGCTATTTAGGAGAACTCTTAGTGGTAAGATAAAATGTTTTGTGAATACAGACCCAGATGTTTTACACCCAAAGCTGGCACATTACTGTAACTAAGACAAACAATACACGGAACAATTATTCAGACTGATGGGAAAATTTTGTGGGTAAAAGTAATTAGTAAAGTAAGTAGTAAAGGTAACGGTATATTGGATTGACCCATGATGAATAATTTGTTTAGGTTAGTTAGTTAATAATAGCTAAGTTAATTAATATACCTTTTTTTCTCACTAATTCGCAGAATTAAATACTTTTTCCACAGAAATGAGTTACAACTGTTGATGTGTCTGTTTTCCAGTTCCCTGTGTCTGTCTATGCGCTTTGTTTTAGAGCACATGGTCTTTGTTTTGATAGTTGACCATGTGGTCCAATGTCTTTGTGGTGCCTTTTCCCGCCCTCTTGTTATCCCATTCATTATCCAGTTTCGGTTTGCCATCCACACCTGTTCCGCCTTAATTCTTCCCCATTTATTCTTTTATCATGTTAAAGTTTTTTGTCAGACCATTTTGTGTGTATACAGCTCACTCGCTTTGACCAAGCCCTTGTCACATTTAAGATGTAGCCTTGTCTAATCATGCTTTGCTTTGTCCTGAGGCTCTTGTAAGACCCAAAAATAACCCCCCAATGAAACCAAGGTTCAGGAACTTGCACAAAACAGATGCCAGGCAACTAAACAATTAAAAGATCTCCAAAAAGAGCAAATGACACCACCTTGCCCAAATTTTGCCCAATTCTGTCATCAGAAATTCACCGCACAGTGTGTGGAGCTCTGCATCTACAACTCTCATATGCAACTGTGTGTTTCTCTGTTCTCAGGTATGAATTTCTTTGACTTTTCGAATTTTTATTTGTGTTAAACAAATTGTGCTCATAGAACACTTGTCTACGGTGGCCGAGAGAGCTCAATGCGCTGCAACGTAAGACACATGAAAAAAAAAATGACAACAAATTAAGAAAACATCTTCATCAGTTTGACAACACAAGCGCTGCAAATCCTCGCAACGCAAACACAAATACGGAAACACGCTGCAAATTCTCACAACACAACCAAACACAGAAACGCGCTACAAACACAAGAACGTGCTGCAAATAGCACGGACCACAACGGAAATGTTTCAGGGGGACCTCAAAAAGTGACAAACCCAGCTGGGACCTGAATTTTGACCTGATTTTAACCATTAATGAAGCATTGCAGAATTTTTTCGTATATTTATTTGCATATATTTAATTATTTATATATTTATTCGCAATTAAGTTAATAACGTTTTACAGTTAAGTGTGTAATTCATCAGATTAGTCTAATAATATCCAAAAGACCCACGAATCGTATGATCAGGATGTTAAAATAAACAAAAAAACTCACCTTTGAGTTCACCGACAACACCTCTACTCTTACCAAAAGCCACTGAACTAATAATCAGGTCCCAGCTGGGTTTGTCACTTTTTGAGGTCCCCCTGAAACATTTCCGTTGTGGTCCGTGGTGTTTGCAGCGCGTTTCTGTGTTTGGTTGTGTTGTGAGAATTTGCAGCGCGTTTCCGTATTTGTGTTTGTGTTGCGAAGATTTGCAGTACCTGTGTTGTCAAACTGATGAAGATGTTTTCTTAATTTGTTGTTGTTTTTTCTATTTGCATGTGTTTTCTTAAGTTGCAGCGCGTTGAGCTCTCTCAGCCACCGTACTTGTCACACATGTGGACCTGTATTGTTGTTTTCATTCCCCATGTGCTCAGTACGACCTAGTTTCTGTCTCCCGCTAATTATGTCATTTGGTTCAGGTGTGTCTTGTTAATGATCCTTACGTGCCAGTGTATTTAAGTTGTGTTCTGATCTGTGTTCCTGTGTTCTACTAGTATGCATTAATCTTCATCTTCTTTGTGCGTTCATTCACTGTAGTGTGACGTAGTGGAAGACAAACCATAACTTGAATGCATGCAGCTGATGAAAACATGAACTGCGTGCAACAACACAAGACAAGAAGAAAAGTATGCGGCAGAACACAAAGCACAACACAATCCACATGGGCAGAAGATCGCACAGGCCGAGTGAGCTCGAGACCGCACGCACAACAAGACAGAACATGTAGCGTGAGTGTCTGAACCCTGACACAAAACCGAAACTCAACAAGAGGGATGGTACACAAGGCAAGACAGTGTCACTTTTCACACGAAAGAAAGATGGGCTATCGTGATTTGCTTAAGAAGATTTAAAAACCCAGTTGGCATAGCTGAAAGAAGTTTTTTAATGATAGTAAGCATGTTTTAGAAAAATATGTTTACTATCAAAAGGGGGATGACTCTTCATAACTTCTAAGAAATGTATTAATGGCATTAATTGTCAAATTTAATTTATGAGAAAATATTTAATTGCATTTTGTGATTAAATTTCTGTAACTTTGATGTTTTGAATGTGAAAAATTTCTTGTGGGGGAAATGGGGACAACCTCTTCTTTCTGATCTTGTTTCAGGTATAAGCATTGCGATGTTTGTTGGAAAGGTGTAACCTCCTGGAGAAAAATGATCAGGGCTGCATTTCCTGAAACCTTCTTAATGCTACGTCGTTCTTAAGTTATACCTTAAGCTATACCTTATCATTAATACGTGTTTCCAGAAACATTCTTACTTAAGTATACCTTCTGTAAGTCATATTTCGTAATATGTTTCGTAAGGTTGGTCTGGACCACTCTTAGCTGTACCTTATCACTGTTGACAGTTCACTTCACTAATGGCCACCACTGTGCAAAAAGCTTCTTTACATCTAAGTCTATATGAATATAACTCTTTAAGTTGTAATACACCTAGTGTTTAATTAGGCTAACTAAAGTGTTTTCATGATGTTTGTTAGGTTTTTAATTATATTTTCGAAATGTACATCAGCTGGAAAACCATTAGGCAGTAAAGGCTATTAAAAAAGACAATGATTGTGGTGGGGAATTGTAACAGGACTCGTGGGAAGCATATAAGATCCAAGTGCGAGCTTTATTGAACACAGCGTAGTCAGACAGGCAGGGTCAATCTCCAAACAATCAGTGAAACGTAGGCAAGACAAAAGCGTAATCCAAAAAAACAGGCAATGAGTCCAAATACCGGTAAGCAGTCCAAAGAAGCAAAATAAACAAGGCTATGAAACTAGGCTAAACTATGGCAATGGATCAAGACAAAAAAAAAAAAAAAAAACACTTAGTAGAGTCCGCACGGCAAAACAATACTTTGCAGGGCCTGTTTGGTTTAGGCCTCCTTAAATGGCCACCAAACAGGAAGTTACCAGAGAAGCAGCAGAGGGAGCAGCAACAGGCAGTCAATGGGTGAGGCTGGCGTGGCGTTACAGGAATTTGGTCAAATTATGGGAGCGATACAGAAAATAGTTGTGCTAAATCAAAGGCGGTGCCGTCCGCGAAGCCATTTAGTGTATGTGCATTATTTCATATGTGAAAACTTCAGTCCCCTGGCTATAATGTTAGAAGCTGCAATTATCAAAAAATTTCACCTACCACAGCAGCAAATTCAGAAGCTTTTAGATCTTGTTTGTCCAACTTTGTCAAGACAAACTCGACGGAGTTACCCCCTCAGCCCTGAAATTCAGCTGCTGGCGGCTCTCCGTTTTTATGCAGTGGGGAGTTTTCTAGAGGTGGTTGGGGATGGATATCGGTGTGTAAGTCCTCGGTGTGACGATGCGTTCACTCAGTCATGAACATCCTGCTCCGTCATGCCACTGATTATATCCGAATGCATTCCACCAGGTACGAAGTGATGGAGGTGCATCAGTGGCTTTCATGCCATTGCTAGTATTCTGCGAGTAATAGGCCTTGTCGAGGGGACACTAATCCCCATCGCCAATCCATTAGCACTTGACCAGGCCTTCATTTGTCGTAAGGGCTTTGTGGCCATCAATGTCCAGATGATGATGGACAACAGAAGGATGTTTGCTGTTGTGGTGGCAAAGTGGCCTGGTGGCACACATGACAGCTTTGTGTGGGCCAATTCAGTGGTGGGTCAAGACGCAGAAAGAGGGGTTTTTGGGCAGAGCTTTTTTTTAGGAGACAGCAGCTACCCCCTAAGAGCTTATCTTTTAAATCCAGTCACCAACCCAACCATGAAGGCTGAGTACAATTACAACATTGCACACATCCATACCCGCAACTTGGTGGAGCACTCGATTGGGCGCTGGAAGATGCATTTCCTGCATAAATCAGTTGGAGGGTTGTTGTCCAGTAGCAGTAGTTACAGCCATGCTACACAACATTGCAGTCAGTGGAGGTGCAGCTTTGCCAGAAGAGGAGGAGGAAGAAGAAGAAGAAGAGGAGGAAGAAGTGTCCACAACCCACCTGAACTAAGAGATGCCCTACATGCTGCTGGTGTACAAATGAGGCAGCAAATCATTCACACGATTTTGGTTAATGTATATTTTGCAACCTATTTTTCTTTTTACATCACTATACAACATTCCCCCTTTTTGTGGACATGTCCCTGCCATTTCTTGTTCCAGTTGTGCACAGCTGAGTTCAGTGTTGACATCAGTCCCCACTGCAATTGTAGCATATCTAAATTATAATAAGTCAAAAGGGACATTAGTTTTACAAGTGGCTTCAGAATCCACATACCTCAACATAGAAGTCACAGTTTATAAGAAATTTAGTTCATGACATTATTAGGAGTCAACACTTGGTTCATTAAAATAATAGTTTGTGTTTTATCAAATTGGTGTTTATTCAAACAAAAACGTCTCGGTTACATATGGTAACCCTCTTTCCCTGATGGAGGGAACAGAGACGTTGTGTCCAGTGTACGACACTAGGGGTCGCTCTTGGGAGCCCAAACACCTCTGATAGTTTGAAAAAAGGCACTACAGAGATCACAACCTGCCCAGAGGGGGGGTATAAAGTGAATAACATTAGTGAAGGAACCTGAGGTGGGCCCCATCCTAGGGGGGAACTACCAAACTCAGGACCTAGAGACAGGCATGTCTCAGGGGAAACACCGCACCACAGAGAGTTATAGGTGGAAATTACACACATGGGGCCACATGAGGAGCCACTACATATGGGGCACAAATCCAACCAAGAGTTAGTAAAGTAACCTTATCTTGTGTTGGATTTTTTGTAGCGAGTTCCTCCGCCAAACTTTGCCACATCCAGAAGTGCCAAATGATGGAGAGATGTCCAGGGTTCACGTCAGGGAACCTACTGAAACTTAGAAGCGTAATCACCGTGAGGGGAAGCGCTTAAGCAAGCACTACACCAAACCAGAGTGCTGAGTTGAAGGGCTTGCGTTCAAGACTTTCAGCAGATTCTGGTTCCACAGGTTGTAATCTGGCGAATGTATTAGGTGTAGCCCAACCTGCAGCTCTGTAGATGTCTGTTAACGAGGCGCCATCAGGCGCCATCCGGCAGGGTAAGCCTCTATGGCTGTGGATGCGTACGGATCGCATCCACAGCAAGTGGGAGATCCTTATTTGGAGACAGCTTCCCCCTTCTGCTGTGCCAAAAGGCCAAAAGGACCACAGATAGATCGGGAGGGGATGTGGTGCAATCAGGGAGCGTTCAACTTCCGGGCACCTCAGATAACAAATCGTGCCCCACCGTTCTGCCTTCTACCAAGTCACGGTAGCTGTACCTGGACTTGGTGTGGAAGCAGAAGGGTACCTATCCAGACCTCCTTGGAGGAGGGATAGCACAGATTTGATGCCGCAACTCTGTGGGTTCTACCCTGAGAAAGAACGCCTGTGCCATTTCCAGGACATGCCATCGCCTAGTGGAGGGGGCTCAATCCTGTATAAGGTGCTTGCCACTGCGGGTGGACGGTTTCTGAAGGCTTCCCGGACGCATCACGGACCACAGAAGTTCCAGAGATCTGGGCACAGGTGCCAGATTGTGCCCTTTCCCTGAGGAAGGAGGTTCCCTCTCAGGGGGATGTGTCAGGAAGGAGCACAAGCTCCAAGAACCAGTTCCGCTGGGCCGAATTAGGGCTACCAGGAGAATCTGTTCTGAGATCTTCCCGACATTGCACCGTGTCTGTGCAATAAGGCTTCACTGGGGAGTAAGCCACTCGGTCAGCTGCATGCCAATGGATCTGAACCAAGGGAATCCTTGGTCAGGCCGTACTACCACTGGCAATGAGTGAATTCTGGTGAGGCAACAGAACTACCTGTGCCTGACCGAATCAACTCCAGAACAGCCGGACCGTCTGAGGGTGAAGCCTCCATTCACCTTTGAGCGGACCTGTTGCCCGAAAAGTGAGTGGCACACAGAAGCCTGAGTCTGTGCTGGCTCCAGAGCAAAAGATGGTGGGTCAGTTGTGACATGCGAAAGTAGCATACACGAATCTGTGGTTGATGTATGTCACAGTCGCTGTGTTGTCGGAGCGGACCAACACATGCTCGCCCTGAACAGGGCCAAAACCCCTTCAGGGCCCTAAGCGTTGTCAACAACTTCCGGCAATTGAATGCCAAGCAGCCGAGGGACTAGCCAGAGCCCGAGGCTGCATACTCGTTTCACATGGCGCCGCAGCTTGACTTGGAAGCAACTGTTGACACAGTGTGTCTAGACACTTGTCCCAGGGGCACCCTTGCCCGCAAAACCAAGTGCATGGTTGCAACACAAAGTATGATGTACACACAATGTGTGTCTGGGCACCACGCCCACCTCAGGACTCGGTATGAAGTCAGGGCACAGCGGCTCCATATGCAACGGGTCCAGCAGCGTGACCGCGGCTGAAGATGCTACGTGTCCCAGAACCCTGGTACGTGAAAGGAGCTACTCTACTGAATCTAGGCGTTCTCATGCGTTGCAGTCCTGGCAAGACGTGAAGAACAGCAACCAAGTCCATACAGAGAAGAGAGAAACCCTGTACTGAGGAGAGTTTACTTTTTTTCCCAGACGACCTGAAGTCCCAGTTGGGCCAGGTGGTTGAGAACCACATCCCTGAGAGTGCAAACCGGGCCTCGTGAGTGTGCTAGTGTCAGCCAGTCACCGAGATAACTGAGAATGCAAATGCCCATTCCTGTGAGGGGGTAAGGGCAGCCTCCGTGACCTTCGTGAAGGTGCGGGGCGACAGGGATAGGCCGCAGGGGGAACTTTGTACTGATGAGCCCGACCTCGAAGACAAAGTCTTGGAAGGATCGAGACATGACAGTACGCATCCTTCAGGTCCAATGTCACAAACCAATCTGAACTCTGACACACAGGAATGTGTATTCTAGGGTTAATATTTGAATGGGAGCTTAAACAGGGCCCAATTCAAAAAACCACGCTTCCTGGGTACAATGAAGTAGGGGCTGACAAACCCCCACTTACATTTTGGCTGAGAGGATAGGCTTTATTGCACCCTTTCCCGGGAGGGCTGCGATTTCCGCAGACAGAGGTAATCGGGGGTACAGGGCCGGAGCTTGACCCACGGCTGAAACCGGACACATAATGGCCCTTGTCTGCTACCGTGAAGAACTGGCATTTTTTTTTCTTTTTTTCTTTGCAATTGTATCACGGTGTCGCCAGAGGGACCAACCTGAGAAATGGGGAAACAAGAAGCGAACCTCTTCCGCATTTCTAACAGGTTAAGCCAGAGGTGGCGCTCCTGGACCAACAAAGTGGACACCGCCCCACCTAGAGCCTGCGTTACATCCTACATAGCTCTGAGAGCATAATCAGTCATTATACGCAGTTTCTGTAGCTCTAGATTGGCACCACCCTCGTACCGACCTCATAACGCCTTGGCCTGAACGCTCACAGGATGGCCGCGGCGTGCAGGGCGGATGCAGCTTGTCCAGAAGCCATGTAAGCCTCGCCCGGAGAGAACTCACAGGCCCTGGACGGGAGCTAAGGGAAGAACCCATCAAGCGACGGCGTCTTGCGGGGAGTACCCCACAATCACCTCTCCGCCTGGAGAACCTCCGAAGCCCCCTCGCTGGACCTCCATCAAGGGTGGTGAAGGAGGAGGAGTTGGTATATCGTGTTCCGGACGTTTTTTTTTTTTTTTTTAATGGGCTTTCCGCGATTTCATCAACTTCTCATGCGTTTCCGGGAAACAGGCACTGGAAACAACCATGCCATTGTAGCAGGTTAAGGCATGATATGTTTAAGCCTGAGATTACATGTTTGCACAGTCATTACAAAATTATATAAAATATTCAGGGTTGGATGTAGTTTGCGATTTGGATTATTTTTTATAAGATTTCAATATTTCATTAATATCAGTTATGCAGATATGGACATAGCAAGACTGTTGTTAGCCCTCGAGCAGGGCACATGATCGCTCGAGGGCTACATTTAAGAGTATTTAGACTTTGCATATTATTCTGATTTGCCAGACTGCGTGTTGATGGACTTCTTCCTTGAAGGAATTAATCAGCCGCTGAAGTCACGGCTCAGATGCGAGGGTCCGCGTTCATCACTCTGTAAGTTTATGGACTTTGCTTTATTGTGTGTGGGCTCGCTGTTTACTGTGAGTGTCACGGAGGAGGAACGCAACAACGCGGTAATGACGGCCATGAAGTTTAGTCCACTGCAAGCTCCGGGACACTCTAGCATCGTGATCGCTACTCCGGTGTTGAAACCCACTGGGGAAAGGGTGGCCGCACTGGAGCATGCTCACGTAATGGCAGTGACAGCGGAGCCCGGTCACAAAATAGCGGCAAAAACAAGACAATGTCACAGCTGCCATCCCGGTGTCATGCAACATTACAGCTGTGTTTCCTAAATCAAATCAAGTCAGAGCTGCTCTCCCTAAGTCAAGTCATGTAACAGCTGTTGTTCCTGAGTCAAGTCCAGTTACAGCTGTCGTTCCTGTGTCAAGTCAAGCTACAGCTGTGTTTCCTGAGTCAAGTAAAGTCAAAGCTGTTGTTCCTAAGTCAAGCAATGTCAAAGCTGTTGTTCCTGAGTCAAGCAACACCAAAGCTGTTGTTCCTGCGTCAAGCAAAGTCACAGCTGTTCTTCATGAGTCAAGTCACATCACAGCTGACCTTCATGAGCCAAGTCATGTCACAGTTAGCCTTAACATTTACATTCCAAGGCACATTGCTGGCAACAGCCATTTTAGGATCTGTCCTATTACTTCTATTAGCTATTTTCTATTCAGCAGAAACACACAAGAGGAATGAAAGGCACCCGTTTACTTTAAAAACTGTGAAGCACTGGAGGGCCTGGGCCATGGAGCAATGTCAGAGTAGGGAACCATGGTGGGGCAGGCAGAGCAGGGAGCCATGGCGAGGCAGGCAGTGCAGGCAGAACAGGAAGCCATAGCGAGGCAGGCAGAGCAGGCATAACAGGGAGCCATTGCAGGGCAGGCAGAGCAGACAGGAGCAGTGATATCCACAGTGGGACTAGTGACATGCGTAGCAGAGCGGTGTGTTCATGCCTGATTTCCTTGGCCGTGGCATGACAGGCAGAGAGTTCATCATGGGACACCTCCCCCATGGGAGGATCTACAGCTTGCGCTGACACCTCTGGGGGCATGGGCGCAGGTTCTTGGGCAGGTGTGGCAGGGAAGTTATAAATGGCCTTCATGGCCGTGACAGGACAGGCAGAGAGTCCGTGGGGAGACGCCGCCCCTTTAGGACGTTCTGCAGCCGAAGCTGCCACTTCTGGGGGCATTGGCACAGACTCGTTGACAGAAGAGGCCTCTGGCGTAGACTCGTGGACAGGCGAGGTCTCTGGAGCAGACTCGTGGACAGGCGAGGCCTCTGGAGCAGACTCGTGGACAGGCGAGGCCTCTGGAGCACAGTGTGCAGCCCACACACTGCAAATGGCAACGGCCATTACAGGCAGCACAGTAGATAGTGGGATGTCTGTTGACCTTGAGGGTGTGGATGTTATGGACTTGTGGCATGGGAATGTGCACACTGCGTGGCTTGGGAGCGTGGGCTCTGCGAGGTCAGCTGATACATGAGGTGGCTTGAGAAGGTCAAAGGGGACCTGGTGAGGTTTTGGTAGGACAACAGTTTCTTGCCTTGACTCAGGGAGGCCTGCCGTGGCCTGACTTGACTCAGGGAGGCCAGCTGTGGCTTGACCTGGTTCATGAAGATCAACTGTGGTTTGGCTTGGTTCAGGAACAACAGCAGCAACTTGACTTGGCTCATGAAGAACAACCGTGGCTTGGCTTGGCTCATGGACAACAGCAGCAACTTGACTTGGCTCATGGAGATCAACGGTGGCGTGGCTTGGCTCAGGGAAGACAGCAGCAATTTGACTTGACTCGTGAAGATCTGCTGTAACTTGGCTTGGTTCATGGAAATTAGCTGTGGTTGGACATAACATAGACAACCCAGCTGTAACTTGGCTTGACTCAGGAACAACATGGCTTGACTCAGGAACAACATGGCTTGACTCGTGGAGAACAACAGCTGTATCTTGGCTTGACTCGTGGAGAACAACAGCTGTATCTTGGCTTGGCTCGTGGAAAACAGCTGTGACTTGGCTTGATTCATGGGGAACAGCTGTGTCCTTGCTTGACTCATGAAGAACAGCACCTTTGGCTTGACTTGACTCTGTTGCTTGACTTGACTCTGTTGCTTGACCGGACTCTGTTGCTTGACTTGACCCTGGAACTCGACTGGACTTGGAAGCCTGACTGGACTTGGAAGCTACAGCTGTAACATGGTTTGACTTTAGAGCAGCAGCTGTAGCTTGTCTTGACACAGGAGATGCAGCTGCAACTTGACCTGCCTCTGAAGATGCACCTGCAGCTTGACTTGGCTCTGCAGCTTGACTTGGCCCTGGAACAACAGCTGCAACTTGACTCGAATCAGGGGTAGCTGCCGTGACGTGAGGGAGCGCCATTTTAGCTGCCCATACAGCCATTAGGGGTGAGTCCAGCACGTGGGCCATCATGTTATCCCAAGATGGCGCCGCGGATGGCTGCCTCTGTGCTTAGCTCTCCAGTTGTTTTAGTGTTTTTGTTTGTTTTTCCTGTTTTTTGTTTTGCAAACACGATCAGTTTTACCAGGGATGAACTGCTGAACATTCGGCAGAACACACCACAAAATCTCCTACCGGTTTTTGATTATTCGGACGTTTTGCTGAACATTGTAGTTGGCGGAGCAGCAGCGCTGATCAGACGCTTTCAGATGCGCAGGAGGGGAAAGCGCGCCGGCGCGCTCGTGAAGTTTCGTCAGTGTGGATTTAGGATGTCGCTGCCGGGCATACATCTTGCGAATCTCCGCTCTCTACCCAACAAAACGGACGAACTCCTTCTGCTCTCCCGGACAAATAAGGATTTTTCACATTCTGCTGCTCTGTGTTTCACGGAAACCTGGCTGAACGCGGCTATACCGGACTGCGCGATTCATCTACCGGGATATCAGCTGTTCAGAGGAGACCGCGACACGGAATCAATGGGGAAATCGCGTGGCGGCGGGACATGCTTTTACATCAATGAGAGGTGGTGTACAGATGTAACAGTGATAAAGAAGATGTGCTGTTCTGATCTAGAAGCGCTTTTCATAAACTGTAAGCCGTTCTATTCGCTGCGAGAGTTTTGCTTGTTTATTCTCGTGAGCGTGTACATTCCACCACAAGCGCACGTAAGCCTGGCATTGCAGAAACTCGCCGATCAGATCACAGAGACAGAACAACAACACCCGGACTCTGTTTTAATCATTCTTGGGGATTTTAATAAAGCAAATCTCTCACGTGAACTGCCAAAATACAGACAGCACGTTACATGTCGTACCAGAGACAGTAATATATTGGACCACTGTTACACCACAATTAAAGGAGCATATCACTCTGTCCCACGGGCAGCTTTGGGACTCTCTGATCACTGTCTGGTCCATCTTATACCAACCTACAGGCAAAAACTTAAATCTGCTAAACCTGTAGTTAAGACTGTAAAAAGATGGACCAACGAAACAGAACAGGTCTTACCATCCTGTTTCTATTTGACTGATTGGAGTGTTTTTGAAGCTGCTGCCACCGATCTGGACGAGCTCACAGAGACTGTTACTTCTTATATCAGTTTCTGTGAGGATTTATGCATTCCTACCAGAACTTATCTAACATACAACAATGACAAGCCATGGTTTACAGAAAAACTCAGACATCTTCGTCAGGCCAAAGAGGATGCCTACAGAAAAGGGGATAGAGTCTTGTACAACCAGACCAGGAACACACTGAATAAAGAGATTAGAGTGGCTAAAAGGACCTATGAAAAAAGGTTAGAAGATCAGTTCACTTCGAATGATCCAAGTTCAGTGTGGAAAGGCCTGAAAACCATCACAAACTACAGGACACCATCCCCCAGCACTGAGGCGACTCAACGACTTGCTGAAGACCTGAAAGAGTTTTACTGTAGATTTGAAACCCCCCACACCCGCTCTGATGATCTCTTCACACAACCATTACCACCTTCAGCAACCCCCTCTCCCCCCCTCCTTCACTTCAAATCAGCGAAGATGAGGTGCGCCAGGTCTTCAGGAAGAACAAAAGAAGAAAGGCACCAGGCCCAGACGGTGCGACACCAGCCTGTCTGAAAACCTGCGCTGACGAATTGGCCCCCATCTTTTCACAGATCTTCAACAGGTCTCTGGAGCTGTGTGAAGTCCCTGACTGCCTAAAACGCTCAACCATTATTCCTGTTCCAAAGAAATCCAAGATAACAGGACTTAACAGACCTGTGGCGCTAACATCTGTCGTCATGAAGTCGTTTGAAAAACTGGTTCTGGCTTATCTGAAGGACATCACCGGACCCTTACTGGACCCCCTGCAGTTTGCTTACTGAGCAAACAGGTCAGTGGACGATGCAGTGAACATTGGCTTGTACTTCATCCTGCAGCATCTGGACAGACCAGGGACTTATGTGAGGATCCTGTTTGTGGATTTCAGTTCGGCCTTCAACACCATCATTCCTTCACTCCTCCACACCAAACTAAACCAACTTTCTGTTCCTAGCTCTATCTGTCAATGGATCACCAGCTTTCTGACAGATAGGCAACAGCTGGTGAGACTGGGGAAATTCACATCAAGCAGCCGCACCACCAACACTGGCGCCCCTCAGGGTTGTGTTCTTTCTCCACTGCTCTTCTCCCTCTACACCAATGACTGCACCTCTAAAGACCCCTCTGTCAAGCTCCTGAAGTTTGCTGACGACACCACGGTTATCGGCCTCATTCGGGACGGTGACGAGTCTGCCTACAGACAGGAGGTAAAAGAGCTGGCTGTCTGGTGCAGTCACAACAACCTGGAGCTGAACAAGCTTAAAACTGTAGAGATGATAGTGGACTTCAGGAGGAACCCCCCTGCACTTTCCTCACTCACCATCATGGACAGCACTGTGGCTACAGTGGAGAAATTCAAGTTCCTGGGATGTTTCATCTCCCAGGACCTGAAGTGGGTCGACTCCATTGTTAAAAAGGCCCAAGAAAGGTTGTACTTCCTTCGCCAGCTGAAGAAGTTTAACCTACCACAGGAGTTGCTGAGACAGTTCTACTCAGCTGTCATCGAGTCTGTTCTGTGCACATCAATAACTGTCTGGTTTGGCTCAGCTACAAAATCAGACATCAGAAGATTGCAGAGAACGGTCCGGACTGCTGAGAGGATTATTGGTGCTCCCCTGCCCACCCTTCAGGAACTATATACATCCAGAGTGAGGAAAAGAGCTCAGAAAATCACTCTGGACCCCTCGTACCCAAGCCATCCCCTCTTTGAACTCTTACCATCCGGCCGGCGCTACAGAGCCCCAAATATCAGGACTACCAGACGCATGAACAGTTTTTTTCCCCCAGGCAATCCACCTTATGAACAGTTAAAATGTTCCTCCCATTGTGCAATAAAAAAAATAAAATAAAAAAAATTGTAGAATAATCTGACATCTACTGCTACCACCTCCACCCTAATACTCCCCTAACACATCCCTGCATTCCATCCTATCACATATAGCACAACTGTACATACCACCTAGTTATTTGTCAATTTATTTTTTACAAATTATAATTATTATATTCTATTTTATTTTGGTCTATTTATATTCTGTTTATGTTCTATGTGTATTTTTCTTATTCTCTTATATTTTATTGTTGTTGTCTCTGTGTACTGGAAGCTAATAACACTGAAACAAATTCCTTGTATGCGCAAGCATAGTTGGCAATAAAACTCTTTATGATTCTGATTCTGATTCTAATGTGGACTGGCTCTGGAATGGCAGCCATCTTGTGAACAGGTTTGGGGATGGTGGCCATCTTGTGGACTGGCTCTGGGATGGTGGCCATCTTGTGGACTGGCTCAGGGACGGCGGCCATCTTGTGGACTGGCTCAGGGACGGCGGCCATCTTGTGGACTGGCTCTGGGACGGCGGCCATGACGGGTGCAGACTCTGGACAGGCGGCCATGACAGGTGCAGACTCTGGAGCGGCAGGCGTGGCGTGAGCAGGCCCTGGAGCGGCAGGCGTGGCGTGAGCAGGCCCTGGAGCGGCAGGTGTGGCGTAAGCAGGCTTTGGCTTGTTGGACGTGGCGTGAGCAGGCTGTGGTATGGTGGCTACTGGAGGATCACGGGGTCCTTCATCCGCGATCCCCACAGTAAACGTGGATCCACTTAAGAGCAGGGCAAGATCAATATATCTCTCCAGTGACCAATGAATCTTCCCCCCAGGTAGCCAAGAACAAATGGGATCGTTCAAACCCACCCGAAAAATGTCCTTCAGTGCCACATCATTAAAATCAACAAGGTGACACAGTCCACAAAATTCCTCCACATATCCCTCTATAGCCTTGTCCCCTTGACGAAGGCAGAGGAGACGAGATACTGCTGGGTTCATATTGGCTGGTCGTGTGCTCTGTAATTTCCGCTGGACTCTTGGTAGGTGAAGTATTCTGTAACGAGGACGCTGAGGCAGAGGTAGAATCCAAAAGCGGTCGTTTATTACAGTAAGCAGAATACACAGAAGCAGGCAGAGGGTCAATACTGGAAGGCAGTCCAATAGCATACACAACATGAAACGTAATCCAAGCAGCAGAGAGTATAAACAGGCAGTGGGTCAATTACCGAGCAGACAGTCCAATAAAGCAACCGTAACAACAGGGGTGATCCAGAGAGCGATAGTCAAAAGGCAGAAAATGGTCAAACCATGAAAACAGTCCACACAGGCAAACAATCCAAACAGGGGTAATCCGTAAACACGATAATCCAGAAACAGAGCAAGACGGCAACAGGCAATCAAACAGAGAAATCAAGAATGCTCGGTAAGGCAGGTGTAACTTGCAATACTTCGCCAAGTATTGAGCACATGGCCAGTCTTTAAATAATCCTAAACAGGAAGTAACAGTAGAAGCAGCAGAGGGAGCGTGCAGGCAGTACAAGGGTGAGGGCTCCCTCTGCTGGCTTGGCGTTACACACTTTCTATGAAGCCCATATTTATAATACACTATAAGGCTATTCTTACCTTTATTTATTTATTTATTTATTTTTCTCAAACAGCCATAAGATCAGATATCAGATAAATGTTTAATATGACATTTGCTTTGAGCTATTTTTATCGTAATATTAGTTTGATTGTTTTGATGGTACCCTTTAAACAGCTGTTGATAAGTAACTCTGCAACTACATGTCAACTAGCAGTCATTGGAGTATTAGTATAGTATGCCTGCTAAATATATGCTAACACTTTATTTTGATGGTTCTCCAACAGACAAACAGACCATAAGTAACTTTGCAAGTACGTCAACATTCTACCTACCCTAACCTTAACCTAAGCCTACTAATACTCTACTGAGAGTTAGTTGACATGTAGTTGCAAAGTTGAGAAGTCAATAGACTAAGTGGAGCATTTTTTTTTTTTTTTCAGTTTAAATTATTAACTAGCTCATATCAAAATTAATATTAGCCTCACACGGAACACTCAAATAACACTTCACATCTAACCACTTACAGGATGTAGAAAGATACTGTGTAGATCTTAAATAAACAATGTCAAGATATATAGTCCATTATAAATGTAAAAGTAGATTCAATATGGTGTTCATTTTTGTTATAAATAATCATAATCTTAAAAGTTATAAACACAAATGCATATTATAATGTATTATAATTGTTGTTATGATTATTTATAAGATGATATAACATAATATAAGGTTTTTATAACACATTATGCATTCATTATAATGCCTTAAGAATACCCTTAATGTATTATAAATGCATACGGGCTTCATAGAAAGTGTTACCAGTAGAAATAACCTAGCAAACTAAAAAAAAGAACTAAATTATCTCATTGCAAAGTGAAATTGTTTAAAAAAACAAACAAAACAAAACAAAACAAAAACTGTCCGTTTGATTGTTTTGCTTCCCATGTGCCCCATGACCTAGTTTTTTCCCCTTGTGTCTCTGTGCCCATATTCGGTTATTTTCCTGTTCCTGTTACAATTGTGTTTCATTGATTTCAGGTGTCTCGTCATTCCCTTGTTTAGTTGAAAGTTTAAAAGGTGTTCTGTTCCATTTTTTCCCTTGTCCGGTGTTGAACGCCATTCCTTGAATGTCTTCTAGTCTCCGTGTTTGTTCTACTTATGTTCCTGCCTGCCTTGTATTTTCTTGGTTTGTTTATTAAAAGACTGTTTTTGAGTTTACTACTACGTCTCCTCGCTCCTCTCCTTTAAAGTTGTGACACTAGTTCAAACAACTAAAATGCTGCACAGTGAAACAGAAAAAGGCCAGCCTCCACTTAGAAAACATCTCAGGTTATGTATGTAACCCTGGTTCCCTGAGAAGGGAACGAGACACTGTGTCCTCTAGGGGTCGCTATGGGGACGCCATCTCCGTGACCCGTGTCTGAAGCCTACATACAAAAACTACAACAGTGTTGTCCAGTGACAGCCTATGACGTCACTACAGGTGCGACCACAGTATAAACAGATGCCGATAGAACACAACATTCGCTTCTGCGTCTGAAGCTTACGTCCGAAGCATGGCGACGAGGATTACATACATAACCTGAGACGTTCCCTTTCGAGGAACTCAAACTGAGTCCTCCAGGGGTCGCTATGGGGAATGGTTATACCCACGCTGCCATGCTGAGGGGAGTGCATGCCAACATAGAGGCGAGCACTAATTACCAGCTCCCTCAAGCTTAAGGGAGTTGCCCCTGAGGCGTAATGACGGCTGTCAGTGACATTATCCCCTTCAACCAAAAAGCCTGAGCTGCATACCCAAAGACTTACCTCAAAGGGGTCAGATATGCTGGACCCGGGGTAGAGCTCGAAGCTTGGAATCAGAAGATATTCCTTTAAGGGTATATGGCTGAATGCCTAGGGTTTTGCCTAAGATTGGCTTGTCACCCAGGGGGCTACCACAGGCTCTGCATAGGTTCACTCAGGAACCGTCCTACAGAACATAGGTAGCAACACCCTGCTCAAGGATGCATAAGTAGAGTGGGACCCAAGGTGTCTGGGAACAACCAACTCAGAGAATGGGCACGAGTTTGAGCGTGAAACCCATATCATAGAGGGTGCGCAGGATCTAGCTTGTTTATTACCGTTACTTTAGCCTGGCAGATGCTCACAAGGAGTGGGACCCAAGGTGGCCGGGGTCTGAACCAACTCAAGAAGGGTACGGGCCATAAGCGCGTGAATCCCTACCATACAGGATTTTAGAATGGATGCAAAATGTAGGTGCATTCCATACCACAATGTGGATTGTAGAGAAGTGCCCAAAGGTTTGTGTCTTCATCCTCATCCTCTCCCCTTAAACGTCTTACTAGTGCTTGCCATGATGAAAGGAGAGAAAGAAATCTTTCTTACCAGAATGTACACTCCAGACAAAAAAGTCAGTGAAGACAAAGAAGAGAATGTTGCGTTCTACCGGCGCATCTGCAGTGACGCACCGGCAGCGACGAGTCGTGCCAGAAGTGACGTCATAGGCTGTTGTTTCCACTGTCGTTTTTGTATGTAGGCTTCAGACATGGTCACAGAGATGGCGTTCCCCATAGCGACCCCTAGAGGACGCAGTTCAAGTTCCTCGAAAGGGAAACACAGTCATTCTAGCCACCACTTTATTTTGTGGTGTGAGCATATACTACGTGTTACGATAATAGTGTGCAAAAACCTACGTCAGAGTAAAAAACCTACGTCAATCTTTGGCTTTCCTTTATTGAGCTAGTTACTCTGTCAATATTGAATAACAAATTAATAAATGAACGAGCAAACAAATAAATAACTGTTTAAAAAAAAACAGTCTGATAACAAATGTTGCTCAAATGCTGAATAATATTCAATCTAGAATTTCCAAATAGTATGAAAATAACTGATGATAAATAACAAAATGAAAGCCTTTCATAAACATGCAAATAACCATTTTTATATGTAAATTCACATTATTATTATTATAAATAAAACTCCCTGTTTCCACAAAATGTTTCACTTTAAATTAACAGTACACCACAGTCATCCCCCCAATATCAGGACTGCCTGATGTCCCATTACAAAATAAATGTCCAGTTTTATAACCAGTTTTGTCTTTGAATTTGGGCTATCCAACAGAACAGTTTCAGTTTCAGATTAACAGTCCACCACCCCAGGGTGTCACTTAGCCAGTTTTAGGACTATCTGATGTAGCATTACATAATAAAAGACCTCCAAAAAAAGTAATATATAAACAGTTTTGTCTTTGATTTTAGAGAGCTCTAAAAAAATTCATTGATTGCACAGACCAGTTGCAGTTTAGATCAACAGTCCACCACACCAGTGTAATCCTCAGCCAGTTTCATTACTATCTGATGTAGCTTACATAATAAAAGCCTTAAAAAACTCATACTGTATATGTCCAGTTTTGTCTTTCATTTTTGAGAGCTCCAAAAAAGAAACTCCATGACTGCTCAGACTAGTTTCAATTCAGATTGACAGTACATTACCCCAGCATGTCCCTCAGCCAGTTTCAGGACTATCTGATGTTGCATTACATAATAAAAGCCCTCCAAAAACTCATATACAACCAGTTTTGACTTGGAATTTTGGGTAGCTCTAAAAAAGAAACTCCATGACTGCACAGACTAGTTTCAATTCAGATTGACAGTACACCACCCCAGCATGTCCCTCAGCCAGTTTCAGGACTATGTGATGTAGCATTACATAATAAAAGCCCTCCAAACTCATATATAACAAGTTGTGTCTTTGAATTTAGAGTGCTCTAAAAAACTAACTCCATGATTGCACACACCAGTTTCAATTCAGATTGACAGTCCACCACCCCACCCCAGTGTGACCCTCAGCCATCAGGACTATCTGATGTGACATTACATAATAAAAGCCTTCCAAAACCTCATACTGTATATGTCCAGTTTGGTCTTTGAATTTGAAGAGCTCTAAAAAAGAAACTCACTGTTTGCACAGACCAGTTTCAGTTCAGATTTACAGTCCACCACCCCAGTGTGTCCCTCAGCCAGATTCAGGATTATCTGATGTAGCATTACATATTAAAAGGCTTACAAAAACTCATATATGACCAGTTTTGTCTTTCATTTTGGATAGCTATAAAAAAAATATATAAACTTCCTAAATTGCACAGACCAGTTTCAATTCAGATTGACAGTCGACCACCCCAGGGTGTCCCTCAGCTAGTTTCAGGACTATCTGATGTGGCATTACATAATAAAAGCCTTCCAAAACCTCATACTGTATGTGTCCAGTTTTGTCTTTCATTTTGGATAGCTCTAAAAAAACAAAGAAACTCTGTGATTGCACAGACCAGTTTCAATTCAGATTAACAGTCCACCACCCCAGTGTGTGATGCATCTGATGTTGCATTACATAATAAAAGCCTTCCAAAACCTCATAGTGTATATGTCCATTTTTGTCTTTCATTTTGAATTTGAGCAACATTTGTTATCAGACCATTTTTTAAACATTTATTTATTTATTTATTTGTTTGGTTGTTTGTTTGTTTTAATTTATTCATTAGTTCATTCAATATTGACAGAAACTGGCTCAATAAATAAAAGCCAAAGATTGCTTTTGCGTTGATGTAGGGCTGCGTCCGAAAGCTCTAAAATGAGCTTTCCAAGGCAGGAAGGCATCAAGGAACGTCCGAATCCAAATTCTGCTTCACATTCTGTCTCTGGAGGTACCTTCTTTTGATCAAATTTTGAAGGCAGCATAGATGTATCCTTTGCTGCCTTTGATTTTCCCACAATCCTGTGTGTGTGCATCATATAGGCTATATAAATAAAAATATTCTGTTAAAATTAAACTTGTTTCTTTATATAATAGATGAGATCTTGTCCACGATATACTTTATGAATAGTAATAGTGTAAAAAGCATAATAAATAATATTGTTTGTAATAATAGTATTTTACAAAAATGTTAAAGGGTTCAAATGAGTAGTAAATAAGAATAATATTTACAATATACTACTAATAATAACGAAACAGCCACTAATAACAATGACCTGTTCTGCAATAATACTTGCAACAATCCTTTTCATGTTTAAGCAAAAAATGCTATTCGCTGCCGTCTTTTCTGACGCATAGACATTCAATGACAATGACACTGAGGTCTTCATGTATTATTAAATCATTATACATAACTGTTTAAGATCGTTTTTCTACAAAATGTACAACTTAGCCGTTAGGTAACCTAGCAATGACTGCACGTTATGTTGCCTCTGAAGTCTGTCTGAACTGTTTCTAAGGCAGAGAGGCAGCCAGTCAGCTGAATAGACTTTCGGACGCAGCCTAGGTTTTTGCACGCTATTACCGTAACGCGTAGTATACCCTGGTGAAAAAACCAGCATATGCTGGTAGGTATGTTTTGATGCTGGAATGCTGGTTAGGTAGGTTTTGATGCTGGTTTAAGCTGGTCCTTTGCTGGTTTATGCTAGTCCTTAGCTGGTTTATGCTGGTCCTTTGCTGGTTCATGCTGGTCCTTGACCAGCAAAAACCAGCAAAGGACCAGCATAAACCAGCAAAGGACCAGCTTAAACCAGTATCAAAACCTACCTAACCAGCATTCCAGCATCAAAACATACCTACCAGCATATGCTGGTTTTTTCACCAGGGTATGCGCGCACCACAAAATAAAAGTGGAGGCTAGAATGACTGCGTTTTTCTAAGTGGAGGCTGGCCTGAATGCAGTAAAAATACAACCTTCTTTACACCTTATGCCATCACATGTCATGTACAAGACTCTCTTCAGATGAATGTTGTTACTCTGTGTGTCCTCTTATTGTACGCCAGGGTTCCTCATATCTGGTCCTGGAGGGCCACTGCCCTGTAGAGTTTAGCTCAAACCCTGATCAAACCTGTGATTTTCTAGAGATAGTAAAGACCTTGATGAGCTTGCTCAGGTGTGTGATTAGGGTTGGAACTAAATTCTGCAGGACACTGGCCCCTCTCTTATGCTGCATTCACGCCATGTCGTAATTACTGTAACTCTGAGATGACAACATGTGACAATTTACTCAGCTTTCCATGTTGTTGGACTCAGAGGTAGCGCCTAAGTAGTGCCAAAATGAACCTGGCGGCGGTCACGTGGTACAGCTGTCACTGGTCCATGTCATAACTCTCAGAACATTCAGAGTTTACAAGTTGTAATTATGAGTTCAGGACCACATGAGGGCTTTGCCGTTGATAGTTTTGCCATAGAAACACATCATTCAGCTTGAGTAGAATGTCAACTGTTCTCATCTCAGAATTATTCCAACTTGTAAAAAGCGTTCTTCTGAGAGCTACGACTTGTACCACATGACCACTGTACCACCTGACCAATGTAGGCTCTGTTTAGGCGTTAATAGTGTTGCCATAGAAAAGCATAATTCCGAGACCGAGGACATGAACATTTCTGAGTAGAATGTCATATGTTGTCATTATGATATGGTGTGAACACAGCATCAAACGCAGCATTACACCCTTAAGCCTTTGATTATTCAAATGCTGAAGTTGCAATACATCAATATCGTTTTAAGCGTTTCAGGTAGTTTCTAATCATATAGCATTCAAACATCTTATTCAAGCATATACAGCATTAACTTCAAAGCAAGCAAGCAAGCAAAAAATAAATAAATAAAAAGATATCAATATCAAAACAATATGAACAAAGAGTTAAAAAAAACAATTAGTCTCTCTGCATATAATGGAAGTGTACAGCACATCCAAAGATGATGTTTAAAAAAACTACACAAAGTGAACACCAGTTCATATGAGCCCTGTTGATAAATCAATGTCTTCTTAAATGAAACAATAGGAGCATGTAAGAAAAATACTAATATTTTAAATTTGACCATTGTTTTCACTTTGTGTGGTTTTTATATGGACTAATATTTTTATATGGACTAAAAATTTGGATCTGAAGAAATTAAGTCACATCTGGGAAGGCATGAGGGTGAGTAAATGATGAGAGAATTTTCATTTTTGGATGAACTAACCCTTTAAAGAGAAAGACGTAATTCAGCAGCTGAAACATTTACAGATAGAACACAAAAACGTGTTGAGTTAATGAGAAAAATCATAGAAGTAAAACATGCAACTTTTTTCAAAGGCTACTCTTTGTGTTGTCTATTCAATATAACAATAATTAAACTTTTAATTGATTATTTGGGGCGTTTAGAAGTTTTTTTTCCTCAGCAAATATGTAACCCAGGACCACAAATCCAGTCTTATGTTGCCCAGGTATATTTGTAGCAATAGCCAAAAATACATTGGATGGGTAAAATGTATCGATTTTTCTTGTATGCCAAAATAAAGATCATGTGCCATGAAGATATTTTGTAAATTTCCCACCGTATATGTATCAAAACTTAATTTTTGATTAGTAATATGCATTGCTATAAACTTAATTTGGACAACTTTAAAGGCGATTTTCGCCTTATTTATTTAGATTTTTTTGCACCATCAGATTCCAGATTTTCAAATATCTTGGCCAAATATTGTCCTTTTCTAACAAACCATACATCAACTGAAAGCTTGTTTATTCAGCTTTCCGACGATGTATTCAGCTTTCAGACGATGTGTCTCAATTTCGAGAGATTTACACTTATGAATGTTTTTGTGGTCCATGGTCACATATTGTATTTATTAATTATTTAATAATAATAATAAATGATATTTAATTATGTGTGACTAATTAGAAAAAGTACTTTTAAGACTTTTTAAAGACCTGCAGAAACCCTGTAGTTGTGCTCTTCTCACCTCCAGGTTAAGCTTGCAGCCCCCTCTGTTGGTGAGAATAATCACTATGCGATTTCTCTGGCAACCAGCTGGTTATGTTGGTGATGCATTTTACAGTGTATTTGTGGTAGCCTAGGGTCACCAGGATTCCCCATTTTCTGGGGACAGCCTTTGTTTTCGGTTTTCTGCTTCCAACTGGAGCTGTCCCAGAAATGTTCTTATTTCATAGCACATTCAAATCATCCCACAAATAGACTGCTAAAAAGATCAATCACGCAGAGCATGATCAATTATCAAAAGACAGACCATTAGTGGTTTAAATGGGGTATATGTTGGACACAACCTGACCGAACCAGAAAACAGTGTTAACAGCAGTATGAACTGACTGCAGTAATTATGTAGGGAAGACTGTGGGCAGTTGTAAATTGTTTTACATTTTCCTTCATAACTCACAGACTACTTGAAATACACCAGTCATCTTTTGATACAAAAAACAACCATAGGTGCACTAACTAAAAATACAGTTTATATATTTTCACTAATAAGGACAAGACTATAATATTAAATTAAATGCACAAAGTCAGAGTGTTACAG
Source organism: Labeo rohita (assembly GCF_022985175.1). NCBI lineage: Eukaryota > Metazoa > Chordata > Actinopteri > Cypriniformes > Cyprinidae > Labeo > Labeo rohita. The sequence goes on along the minus strand of NW_026129535.1, from coordinate 133,562 downwards.
TTGCCCCTTGGTGGGGCAATTGTAAGAGTGTTTGGGGGCAAATGCAACATAGAAAAATAAGTCACATTAATCCACTGTATCTCAAATAAAAGCCTACCTCAAAATAATCACTTTACTGCTGTAGTATCTAATATATATATATTTTTATATATGGTTCACATAATTTTAGATGTAATACAGCACATGCTTTCAAAAAGCAAAAGTCTATTTCTATTTTTGCAGAAGACTAGGCAACTATTCTAGTGTTAACTAGATTTCAATTATTTAAATATATATTTTACTCAAATACATTAATTAGATGATGAGTCAAGAGCAATCTTTAACCAAACATTTAAATATGTTCAATTTCCAACAGAAAAGTATGTCAACACAGGCAACAAGGTGCTTACACTTGGCCAAGTGGCTGCGCATGCGCATTGGCTGGTCTAGCCTAAACAATAAGCTTTCTAAATGCTATTTGAACATAAGAAACAACATTCATGGGGCAGTAACTTAATTGTGAGTTCAATGAGGAGTTTTTGAGATTTCAGGATTCCCCCAATTATTTAGATAGGACTTGGTCTTGTATGAGCTGCCCGGATGTGTTGCAAATATGGCCACCAAGTGAACAGACTTTCCTTAAAAGGGACTTTGGTTGGGGGCAATTGTAGCCCAATATTACAATTACTTTTGATGCCAACTTGTATGCTAGCTAGCTTCTTGTATGCACATCTATATTAGCATAGGTTAATCATGTTAATTTTTCATCAATAACCTAGAGATGAAATCTGTTTAAATTCACAGTCATCTAAACTTTAGACAGCAGAAGAAAATACTGTAGATCCAAAAAGTTAGTTTCATACTTCAAAATCAGTATTTTGTTAATAAATTCTGATGAGGTGAAATGATCACACTCCTTTTTTTCACAGGCAGAGAGAATTCTACTGAGCATGTGCAGAGTACCATCACTTGTTTCTGATTGGAGGGATTGAGTGTGTCACAACTACCCCCTGTTACAGTTGCCCCTGGTCCCCCGGTACTTTTAGGGTAATTAGCTTACCTAGCTAGTTGTTTTTGTTGGTGTTTTATTTATTCTTAATATCTGAATGTTAAGAAAAGAAGAAAAATAAAAATCTTTTAGATACTACATATGTGTGCACATATGTTATGCTCATCTTTGAAGGCATCTCACCTCCTTTGAAGGCATCTTGTGTAATACAGCTTTGTATTTAACAAAGCACATACAAAATACCTCATGTTAAACATATTTGATGAAAAGATAAGATAAAAACTAACCTCTTTATTTTGTTTTATGTGTTTTTGTATGTGTTTTATGTCTTTTTTTGTTTGTTTGTTTGTTTTTGTTTTACGAAATATGTACTATTATACATATGTTATGTACTGTTTTCCACAGTGTGATTTTTTAATGACTTGTTTTTAAACCAGTTACGGTAAATTAATTATGACTTTTTTTTTTCCTTTCTTATAGTTTGTTACATACGAGGCCTTCTTTGAGATGTCTTTAAAAATTTCATATAGTTTCTGCCTGTATTTTAGCATGTCAGTATTGCCTCCCAGAGATATTGTTTTAAAGGTATTGTGACGAGCGTCCGAAGGAGTCATCAGCGTCGCCCTGGAAACGGACGAGGAGCACCTGCACGCCCTCATCACAGGCTGATCGGCCCCAGCTGAACCTCATCAGACGGCGGCCATATAAGCCGTATGAGCTCTTCCAAAGACTGAGAACCTTCTCCATGAGACAGAGCAATAACGCAATCTCTCTTTGTCCCCTCAGACTGGTGGAGAATGCAGGCAGAAGCATGAAGAATCACAGAGAAGCGATCTCCTTCACCTCACCTTTTTTTTCGCTTTTCTTGTCACAGGTGGGCGCTCCTCCCCCATCATGGAAGAGATTCTCCAATGGCTTACCGAGGTTAGCATCCGCCAGCAGCAAAGTGTTGAGTACCTCGTCACCCGCCAGGGTGAGAACGAGTAGGAGCTCTTCAAGCCGCCCGCTGCTCAACGCGCTCCCCTGCCGGATCCCCGCGTGCAAGCCACCAAAATATTACCAAAATTGACTCCCCACGATGACATCGAAGCCTACCTTCAGATGTTCGAAAACACGGGGACCACTGAAGAGTGGCAGCAGGATGGCTGGCCCCCCTGTTAATGGGTGAGGCTCAGCGCGCCTACGTTTCCTCCCCACCGCCTCCACCGGTTGGTATGTGGATGTGAAGAGGGAAATCCTAGCCCGACTGGGCTTATCCCCGATATGTGCGCCCAGTTCTTCTTTGAGTCGGAATATAAGCCCCGTTTGCCAGCCCGTGCCCAGGTCGCTGAACTCGCGCAACTCGCGCAGCACTGGCTGCTGGAGGGGAATCCAATGGCCAGACAGGTGGTGGAGCACGTGGTGATAGACCGGCTACTTCGTGCCCTTCCCCGATCTCACCGACAGGCGATCGGTATGAGGAATCCCAGCACCACCCTGGAGCTCGTGGAGGCCAGAGCTGGCAGATGCTGCCCAACATTGGGATACGGGGGAGCGAGGGATTTCCCCGGAGGGTGGTCCAGGAGTGACGCGCGCTGGAGGGCACCCAACGTCCAATAAGCGGGCTGGTAGCTCCCTCACCGCAGGATGAGCCCATGCCAACGGAGGCCTCCCGCACGGAACTGGCTGGCAGGTTGCATCGTCCACAGCGACCTGCCCATTGGAGCCCCGGAAGTGGCAGTGAAGATCAACGGGAAACCCTTTCGCACCCTCCTGGATTCCAACAGTGCGGTCAGCCTGGTACAGCCACTCATCCTAGCCCCACATGGGGAGTCTAAAGCCGTCCTCCCTATAATCTGTGTCCACGGGGATACACGACAAGTACCCGCTCGAAGAGTGACTATTTCGGCTGCTCCCGGCGCCTGGCCGGTAGAAGCAGGACTGATGAAGGACCTTCCTGTTCCCGTGCTGCTTGGGAGAGACTGGCCTGGGTTTGACCACCTGCTCGCCGCCGCTACGCAGCCTGCCAGTCCCAGAGGGAGCCACTCGTTCGCAAAGGAACAATGCAAGGGCGACAGACTGAAGCATTGCTGGACCCAGATCCGCGTCATCGAAGGCAAGGAAGCTCAGCCTGGTCCCCATCCTCTCCCGCACTTCATAGTCCAAAATGGTCTGCTTTATTGTGTCGCTCAGCAAAGGGGGGAGGAAAAATTGTTGCTGGTTGTGCTCCACACAAAGACAGAAACTGTGTTGGAGCTGGCCCATTCACACCCCATGGCAGGTCATCTGGGGGTAGAAAACCCTGTACAGCGGATACGCGACCGTTTTCACCGGCCGGGCCTGGAGGCCGAAGCAAAGCGGTTCTGCCAAGCCTGCCCTACTTGCCAGTTGACTTCGCCTAGGAAGCCTCCCCCAGTCCGCTGATCCCAGTAGAGATCCTGACCGATCAGGGTACCCCCTTAATGTCCCGGCTAATGGCTGACCTCTGCAGGCTGTTGCGGGTGAAGCAGTTGAGGACCACAGTCTACCATCCCCAGATGAACAGACTGGTCGAACGGTTCAACCAGACCCTAAAGCAGATGCTGAGACGAGCGGTCGTGGAGGATAAACGCGACTGGGACCTCATGCTGCCCTACATTCTCTTCAGCATCCGGGAAGTTCCACAGGCCTCAACTGGCTTCACCCCATTCGAGCTCCTCTTCGGCCGGCAGCCCCGTGGCCTCCTAGATGTGGCAAAGGAAGCCTGGGAGCAACAGCCTGCAGCCCATCGCTCCGTAGTGGAACTCGTGAGGCAAGTGAGGGAGAAGATCGACCGTGTCATGCCATTAATCTGGGAACATCTGGTGAAAGCGCAGCAGGCCCAACAGCACCACTACAACCGGGCAGCCCAACCACGTGAATTCCAGCCCGGAGACCGAGTCATGGTCCTAGTCCCCAACACTGCCTGCAAGTTCCTGGCCACCTGGCAGGGCCCCTATACAGTGCTGGAGAAAATTGGACCAGTCACTTACTGTGTACATCATCCAGGAAGAAGGAGAGCTGATCAGCTGTACCACATCAACCTCCTGAAAAAGTGGGTCGGGACTAGACACCAGCTCGCAGCCCTAGCCACCTCCAATCCCGTGGTTGTTGATGTCAACCCCCATCTCTCGGCTGCCCAGAAGGGGAAGCTGCAGCACCTGGTCGGTCAGTCTTCCCGGGCAGACCACCGTCTTCCAACACGACATCCGGACGCCCCCAGAAGTCATCGTCCGGCAACGGCCCTACCGCGTCCCTAAGGCTCGTCAGCAGGCTATTGAGGAGGAAGTACAACAAATGCTGAAGTTAGGGGTGATAGAACCATCATGCAACCCATGGTCCAGCCCAATCATGATGGTCCCGGAACCTGATGGCACCCTCTGCTTTTGCAATGAATTCCAACGCCTCAACGAAATGTTGAAGTTCGATGGGTACCCCATGCCTCGGCTGGACGAGCTGCTGGACCGCTTGGGAAGGGCCCAGTATATCTCAACAATGGACCTCACCAAAGGCTACTGGCAGGTACCCCTTTCTGAATCTGCAAAACCTAAAACTGTGTTTTCCACCCCTAGTGGCCACTGGCAGTACCGGACCCTTCCCTTCGGCCTCCACGGGGCACCTGCCACATTCCAGCAGATGATGGACATCTTACTGCGACCCCATCAGTTGTGTGCCGCAGCAAGGTGAAGACGGCCCTCACCTCGGAGCCAGTCCTCTGAGCCCCGGACTTTAGCTGCCCCTTCCTGCTGCAGACGGATGCCTCCGATACAGGACTGGGGACCGTCCTGTCACAGATCCAGAAAGGTGAGGAGCATCCAGTCTTATAGATCAACAGGAAGCTGATCCGAGCCAAGAGAAACTACGCTGCGGTGGAGAAGGAGGCCCTGGCCATAAAGTGGGCAGTCCTGAAGCTGTGGTATTACCTCCTCGGCTGGAGGTTCACCCTGGTAACTGACCACGCTCCCCTGCAGTGGATGGTCCGCGCCAAGGACACCAACGTCAGGGTGACCCGATGGTTCCTCACGCTCCAGGACTTCCACTTCGTTGTGCGTCATCGGGCAGGAGCCCGCAGGCTAATTGCAGGCTAATTGGCCTCAGCTGAACCTCACCAGACGGCGGCCATATAAGCCACGTGAGCTCTTCCAAAGACTGAGAACCTTCTCTATGAGACAGAGCAAGAACGCCATCTCTCTTTTTTCCCTCAGACAGCAGCTGGTGACCGGTCAGTCTCACAAGAGCACCACACGGACTAGGGCTGCACGATAAATCGCATGCGATTGTGAGGCACGCTTAGTCAGTAAAGCCGGTACTTAGTAGTAAAGCTCCATCACGTGCGTTCAGCTGGAGCGGCAATTAATACACAGAGCCGTAAATCACTGACAAGCTACGCAAAATCGCGCTCATAATCGAATGCGATTCATCTGCGATTATGTGCGCGATTTTGCGTAGCTTGTCAGTGATTTATGACTCTGTGTATTAGTTGCCGCTCCAGCTGAACGCACATGATGGAGATTTACTACTAATCAAAGAACCGGCTTCATTGACTAAGCGCGCCTCACAATCACATGCGATTTATCGTGCAGCCCTAACACAGACCCATTATTTTCTAAACCACAATTCTTCTTTTAAAATCATTGCAAAAAATGGTCGGTCACTGTAACATGCTCAAGGATGCTAAAGGGACCTTCCCAATATTTCCATCCATCTAGACTATTTATTGTGAGAAAGCACTCTTTAGAAAATTAGTCTTCATGTTTTTCTGAGTCCACTGGAAATGTTTATCTTCGTGAGAGTTGGTTAGAGGTGGCCAAATGGTTCTTGACACTCCAGACACACCAGCACTGTCCAGTGGAGTCACTATGGGATTCTGGGCCCACTGCACAGAATTATTTGTGTGGTTGGCGACCATGTCCTTTATTGAACCTGCTAAAAAACTTTCTGAGATTAAAATTCTCTTTTACAGAAGTGACATCGTTGTGGACACCTTTGATCCTCATGTGGGCCCTATGCACTCTGTCCCTTTTTCCTGCCCAGTTGTGATGCCCCTGGCAGCCCCAAATAATTGTTTTCTGCTCAACAATGGCATTTTTTAATAGCTGCCCTTTCAATACCATTAATTTGTCTGTATGAGAAAAAACAAAAAAAACAAATTAGGGGTGGGAATCTTTTGGTACCTCATGATTCAGTGCACTATTCACAATTTTTCATCAAATGTTGTGCACGCTGGACATCAAACACACCAGTATTTTAATACAAAACACACCAGTCTATAGTACAGATCCTGACTCAAGAAATCTTATTGATGCATCCGAATCCGATCATACTGTGTTCAGAAATAAATACAAGGTGGGAGAAAAAATGCCTTTCAGTGCTTTCTCTCGCAATTATATCATTGGGCAATTATACTACTTGCGGGCATCAGGGAGCCCTTATTAATATGCGTTATTAATATGAAACAGCTTTTGCATGCGCACTTGTGTTTTACTTTCACTTTCGAGACTGAATCACAATTCGTATGTGAATCTATTTTTCCCCCACCCCTAAAATAAATAAATAAATGAATAAAGTAATAATAATAATAATGATAATGATGATGATGATGATAATAACATAAACATTTTATTTAAAAAAAAAAAAAAAAAAAAAGTTAATGTCACTTGCATAATAATGCATTATTAATGTTAACATCAACATATGGAAACTACAAGTAAAAGCAAAATTGTACTGTTTCCTATTTTAAATAATGACTAATAACGTGAAATTTATTTATTTATTCATTTATTTAAATTTGCACTATTTTCTAAGGATGAACATGCAGAGTAACCTCTTTATAGTTTTGCTCCATATTCCCACTTTGTCTGCAATAATTTTGCTGCTGTGTTCGGTCTTTGCTCGTGAACACTTCGTGACGTTGTAGCCAGTGTGCGCGTTCTCGTGGAGCTTTTCCGGTGGTGTTTCCTGTGTTTGTAAACTGACCTGAGCTGGAATAAAAGAGCGAAATTGAGCAGTACTAAGGTAAGATTTTTGAGCACTACACGTATAGCTTCAGTTGAAATAATAATTATTGCTCTTTTTTTTCTTTCGGAATGATGTGGACTGGTGCGCTTTTAGAGGCCTCCTGATAGAGATTTGATTATAGAAACCTTATGTGAACGAAACGCAGATGAACGTGTTTAAAATAAACTCCAGCTCAGAGTAAATCAAACCTGACTGATGCGAGGCGTGCGGTGACATGTTTGAAGGGGTTTAAATAAATGAAGCTCGACTGAATGAAAGGATTAGGTGTGCTAGATGAGGGTTGTGCGTTCGCGGGGGAGTTTGGTGCGAACAACAGCTCGCTGAGATGCTTTTCACATGCGTGATGTGTGTATGTGTTATTCTTTCATCTGTCTACATTTATTACAACATGCATGAATGTTATTAAACTTATATTTAAAGTCCTCTGGCAAGTGCTCGTTTCTCAGTCTGCAGTCCAACAGCACCACACTTTTTAGATGTCTCCCATTAGCTAACACACCTCAGTCAACTCCGTATTGCATGACATGATTTAGATGTGTCAGATGAATGAGCAGGAATGAGAGAAACTGATCTAAAACCTCAGATTTACATATGCCTATTTTAGAGGGCTTGACAATGCTGATCATGAATTGTGCGCCTACAAGGACTTTCAGTTGTTTGATGTACGAATCAAACAGACTTTGACAGAATCACAAAGGAAAGACATCTTTGTAGGATTTTATTTAAGTTAATATATTTGTATGCGAGTTAAGTTTGTATACTTCTAGAAACAGATATTTAACATTTGAGAAAGCTGAAGTTACTAAAGCAATGATCCAGGAGAGCTATAAGCATGAATTTGGGAAAATCACAGAAAATCACACACCATTGCTTGAAGTGTCGCTTTTATAGAATGGTGACCACAGCAATAAGATATACCATTTATTTAATTATTGGGTTATTCTTCCACCAGCAAGGTTTGTTACAGATGCACAGCAGTTTAGCACATGAAATTGAATGTGGAGTCCAGGTGTGTTTATTAGCATTTTGCAGGAGCTTCAAAGATGCTTCATTCAATTAAAATTTCAAGTCAAACATATCCATTTGGTAATTGTCATTTAAGCCAAAGTATACATTAGAATTGATGAAAACGTTTAGCATATGCGTACAGCCAAATAACTTTCAAAGTGTAGTCCATTTGATCAAATTTGCAAACACGTGGTCGATGTGCATGCATTAGAAAGTGTTGTCACTGTCAAGTGTCTGTTCTGCTGTTACATTAGGGTAATGATACACAAGGCAACTTTTTGAGCAATGTTGCTGGATACTTTAGATTTGTCATGGGCCCTGTGTCTCACATGGTTGCTCGTTGACGGGAAACATTGCCTCTGGTGCCTCTGAACAGCATTGCTCAAAAAGTAGCCCCGTGTATCATCAGGCTTAAAGTTGTGGGTATATTTAACTTATTTAAACAAGTGCTCAAAAACGTGAGCATCTGTAGTTTATATTCAGTACTCAGTTGTTAAAAGTTGTTATTGTTCTGTCTCAGCTTTGACTGAAACAATGGCCTGGGGTTAATCAATTAATTTTAAAGATTTTCCAATAAGTCAATAAATCTCTTTTTAATAATAAATCTACCAATTTTGTTATTATTAGTCAGTTCATCTTTAAATTATCAATGGATAATTACTGTAAGGTTTAGAAATTATGTTTATTATACTATTTAAACAGTTTAGGCTTCCTGAGAATGTGTTTGTGAGTACAAAAAAAAATTTACAGGTGTCAGTTTGGTTATAGAATGTGGCTGTTAAGATTGTTAAAAAAAAAAAAAAAGAAAAGAAAAAAATCTGTGTCCCTGTGAACAGCGCTGAGTATGATTTACCACAGTATCTAGTGCCTGTTGTAACTGTAATTGCATTTGCATTATTTATTTAACACCGACTTTGAGCGCAACATTAATGTACATCTACACTGTTTAGTTTCATGTGTCTATCTGTGTATAAACAGTTTACAAATTGCAAATGTGCAGGAAAGCGGCGTCGCCATACTAGCCAATAGCATCTGATCTGTAGTCTTGGTTGAGTTTTTGTGTGAAGCATGACAGGTGAGGAGGCAATGACGACTCCCAGGCACTGGCTACCAACCAAAAATCTGACCAAATTCACTATAATAGTCCAAATAAAAGTCTGCTGTCTTGTAATTATGAAGTCAGAGAGCCCCAGGATGTTTTTTCCTGAGATGTTCTTGCATTAGCAGTTGGGCTGCGGTAGGCCGTTTCACGTTCACAAACGTGCAGAGCACCGTTTTATGGGGTCTCTGTTTAAAGAATTCCCACATTTTTGAAGATGGGGCTCAAGATCTTTGGGATAAAATCTAATTTTCACTATGCCCAGGAGCCAGAGCTGCTATCATTTGGGATGAATGTACAGTGAGACACATTGAAACATTCAACAAAAATGGACACATTTATGCTATCAAACTAGTTTTATCCAAAACAATCTGGGTGCTACCTCCAGTGGATGAAAGCCTGTAGTTGTTGTGTTACCCACCCTGATCAGTCTTACAACACTTGCTGTATTTGCTTTACAGCTGCACAATAAATGGCATGCAATATCCATGCGCGTCTTGTCAGTAAAGCCAGTTCTGTAATCAGTAGTAAATCTCCATCACATGCATGCTTTCAGATGGAGCAGCGTTTACTACACAGAGCAGTAGTTCACTGTCAAGCTACGCAAAACCACACAGACAATATCATCGATATTATACTTTAATATTATCGTATTGTGCTGCGATAATAAAGTTGCTTGCGTAGCTTCTCAGTGAACTACAGCTCTGTGTAGTAAATACTGCTACATCTGAAAGCATGTGAAAATACTACATTTAATAACATGTTTTTACTCCAAACTCACTTCATACCATCAGGCGAGTGTTTGAAATGAATCCTTATTTGAGATGATGTGGCTTCTTATACAGAATAAGGCACACAACATATTTCATAGTGTTCTAAGCAGTGATAAAAAACTATGTTGATAAGCATTGCATTATACTTTATTCTAATGAAATAAAGTATGTTTTTAGTCACTTTTTTTTTTTTTTTTATGTGTTTATTAGTCACGTTGAACCAATGAAAGCTGTTAAATCTTCTGTTAATTCAGCAGCAGTGATCTGTATTTTGTGATTTTCTTCTGCGGGGCGTTTTTGGAGTTTCTGCACTAGAGTGCCCACTGGCCATCGAATAGTGATTTACTACTGATCACAGAACTGTGCTTCACTGACAAGAGCTTTTCCTAATATCGATATTATCGCGATTTATCGTGCAGCCCTAATTTGCTTTGTGAATGTCTCATGTTTCTACTCTAATTCATCTTTGTCATCACAAAGAAAAGACATTGCTGCTCCATGATAGAGTCCGGTGAGACTTGTGTGACACTTCGTCCAAACTGACGTCTCATCTACACATCTCGCCTGTCTCTCAACCGCTGTCTACCACCATGTCACACATACCCGGCAGCTCGGTCCGGGACCACATGAAATGGGTTAGTTCTCTACATGTTTCATTGAGGACATGTTATTTTCCTCTTATTAGATTGTGGACTTTTGCTTTAATTCCTGTCCCAAATCCCTTAGTGCTAACTCATTACCACATAAAATATGCACTTCCAGCAACAACAGTTTATCTTTTATTCTTTGTCTTGATGTTGTTTTTTAAGGCAGGGCTGTTAGGATGTGAAGCAGTGCTGTCCAGCATGGCTCTGATGCAGGCCAGTTCCATTGCCGCTCCTAAGAAAATGATGTCGCCGCTGGGTCCGGCTTCAGGGCATGGCTCAGCCCAGAGGGATGCACAGGACCGTGGGACGCAAGGACACATGGTCTTACCAACGAGCATGACCTGTCCTCCACTGGTTAGGAGACACCTTAAAGCTATAGATTAGTTATTAGAGTTGCAAATTGCTTATTTTGTTCCATCTATAAAAGCTTATGAACATAAGAACTCAGGCTAATTCAGATTTGGCCGGCTAACAAAAGTATGGTAGTTACAAAGTCTGTCAACTGCCTTGTCAGTTTATAATGCTTTTTTTTTTTCTTTTTTTTTAAACTTATTTTAGTTATTTTGATTAAAAAGTGTGTAAAATAAATATACATTTAAAAACAGTAATGTTGGACGTGCTGCATAGTGACATTCTATTTTTTTTTTTTTTTATGTTTTTTTTTCTTTAATAATTGCACATGGATCTTTAATCTCACATTGTTTAAAACACTACATTTAGTAATTTTTTACTCTTCTTGCACAGAAGGGCCATTTAAAATGAACTGGTAAAGGTGAAAAGCAGGTTAGACATTGTTTCTTGAAAGGAATGGCGATGAGTTATAGTACCTAAAATATACATTCAAAGCCAAAAATGTATTTTTTAAAAAATGGCTATGCATCAATACCCAGTTATTGGTATTGTCTTCGCTTAAAAAAAAAAAAAAAACCTGTTGACCTGCATATAAGCCCGTGATTATTGGCACAAAATAAAATCTTAAATGCATTCATTAATTTGTTGGTAGATGTAAAAAAAAAAATCAGAAATCTGTTTATTTCATAGTATTGTATAAAAAAGCAGAGGTGGTGTTGTAGGCTTATGAAGGTTTGTAATTTATGTGTTTGTGTGTCTGTAGCTTCTGCGGAAGGAGGGTGATTTTACAGCTCCCCGGTTGCTGGATGAGAAGGAAATGAGACCCAATGAAGACATGCAGCTAAAGAAAAAGAACAGGAAGTCGGGAACACCCTCAAAAGTGAGGGAGCAGGACGGGCAAGCAGGGAAGGTCAGTGTGTGGGGGTGGGCGTGTAGTGTGTCACAGTCCTGTGAATGGATTGTCAGTCGGCTACATATCACGCAAAGTTTCTTTGAATACACTGCTTTCTGTGAGACATTTGAGATTTTCAGTGTTATTTAGTCTCCTGAGAGGGTTACTGAGGATATTGTAGAAAATATTTCCTCAGATGTGACATTGCAAGCATTTAAACAGGCTGTTTCTGTATGTTAATGGTGTGTTTGTGTTGTTGTGGGGGAGGATATGGCTGGTTTTGGTCGGGGGGGTGGGGCAGTCTGTAAAGGGAGGGGAATGCTGTAGCACAATAACTGTTATTGTGTTTTCACAGCACCAGTATCTACTGTGATTTAAAGGGCTGTGATGTTTTAGGAGTGAAGCAGATCTGCTGCTTGTAAAGTTTGGTACTTGGCTAGTTAGTTTATGTTTAGGTTCTTTTATATGTGACATCTTTTGTTAGATTTTTCTGTTGTGTGTGCCTGAGTCTTGTGTATGCATGTCTTTTTATACTATGTGCATTTAAATCAATAGATTACCAAAAGGAAATGGTGTCATTTCACTTGCACTTTCATGTTATTTCAAACCTGTATGCATTTCTTTATTTTGTGGGACATAAAAAAGAGAGAGAGATAAGATGTGTGCTTCCCATATAATAGAAGTTAATGTGGTTACATTTGGTTTTGAATTCCTCTGGCTTTTATAAATGTTCTTTTGTGTTTTTCAGAATAAAGAAAGTTAAACAGCTTTGGAATGACATGGCCACGTAAATGTAAACTTTCATTTTGGCATGAGCTATGCCTTTGATATTGTGCATTACTCAGCATTGAGTAGTATACAGAAAAGGACATTCAAATAGTTGTATTACATACTTGTAGGGCTGGACGATATATATATATAAAAAAAATGATATCTCGGTATTGTCAGTTTTTACGATACTCTATATATTGATATGTTTGCAGTTGCTTTTAAATAATATAAAAACATGATTTTCTTTTTCCCTTATAAAAACAAAACAAACAAAAAAACCCAGCAAAAACAGTTTAGATAGAACAGCTATTATTACAAAGTAAATTCAAAATGTTTAGTGCAAATTTAAGCAGTTAAAAAAAATCTAGTGATCACTTACTGATTTTTATTAAATGAACATGTATATGTAACTGAAGCACAAATGAAAAATATTATAACAGTGAAATTCCTAATAGTAATTCCAAATTGCAGTAGCCTGTGTTTCTCTATTCAAACATCAGCGGCTGCGTAAGTGCTTTTATTCAGCGATCACAGACACAAAAAATACAGTCGAGATCTCATGACAGAACACAGACTGGTTGAGTGACACTTTCATTTTGATCACTAAACTCCAGCTTGTTTGTTGGTGTTTTCAGATCATTGTCCGTGCTTCTGCAGTGAAGAGCGAGCTTGTGCACATGGTTGCCAGATTGCTTTAAATAAGCAAAACACCAGGCAGAAAATGTATCCTTGTAACAGCCAAGCTGTGATTTAGGAATTTGAACTCTTAATATCTGGCAACCGCACTCATGAAAGCTTGCGTAATAGAGGCGTGTAGAGCACCCCCACCTCACTTCTCTTAAGTAAGGGGATGTAATATTGGACATTCGGCGTGTTCTTTTGGGAAACATATGCGTGAATTTGAAATATTCAATATTGATGATATAATATATCGCCCAGCCCTACATACTCGTCAAGCAGTGATTATCGCTGTGATTTGATTTCCCTCATGGGTGATTGGTAACTGATATTTAATTTTCAAACTGGAATACATGCTTTTGTGATGCAACCCTTGTCAGTGTTACATGCGTTTTAGTGTGAAATGTATGATGCATTTTAAACTGAAAAATAAGCAAGACCATACACTGTCTGTAATATAGATTTTTATCTATTTGTATTTGTAGTAGGCACTGAACGACTTTAGAGTTTTTTTTTTGTTGTTTTTTTTGACATTTATGTGATTAAAGTCGAGTTGACGTCGACTACCCGCTAGACCCTGCACGGGCCTCAAATTTAGGCTCTAGCCCGGCCCTGGCCCGTGTCCTACAGCTTATATAACAATATTTTATACAGTAGCCTATATGCAGTGTGCGTATAAGCACAACAGAAGCAGAGAAGCTAAATGAGCCCAAGTCCGACCCGAGACTGATCAGTAAAAAAAATAAAAATAAATAAATATATATATATATATATATATATATATATATATATACACTGTGTATATGTGTGTGTATATATATATATATATATATATATATATATATATATCTCCACGCAGCGCCAATAGTCGACGTTAATTAAAAAGCGCCATGGCAGAGCATTAAAGTCGACCAGTTGAATAGTCAACTAGTCTGTGCAACCCCTAATTTGTAGTAGGGCTGCACAGATACCTTTTTTTTTTTTTTTTTTGAAAAAACATTTCAGCCTGTTCCTCACACAAAGCTTGGAATAAAGTGTGTGGATCACTTTTCTGATACTTCTGTTGTTCTTCTATGTACTTTTTGAAGCTTGAAAAAAATACAGTCTACTAAAAAGAGGGATCCGTACAATTAAAATGTCTTCTATTCATTTTCCTGATAGGCGGTTGTAGATGAAAATGGAAATTGTCCACTTTCAAAAGTCCAGAAGAACTTTATCTGTGATCACTGTTACGGGGCCTTCAGGAGTGGATACCATCTGAAGAGACACATTCTCATCCATACTGGTATGAATATCACATTGAGAGTAAATATATGCTATTAATATGCATATTCTATACAGAACAATAGTATATATGCTAAAATACTATACACTCTCAGAAAAAAAAGGTACAGTTCTGTCACTGGTGAAAAGTGAAAAGTACAAATATGTCGTTTTTAAAGTAATAATATGTACCTTTAAAGGGGTCATCGGATGCAAACTTCTCTTTTACATGTTGTTTAAACATAAATGTGTGTTGGCAGTGTGTGTACACAACCGCCCTATAATGATAAAAATCCATCCAGTGGTTTTTAATTAATCTGTAGACAAGAATGGCTCGGACTGAGGTGTTCTGTTGTTGGATGTAATAATGAACGTAGTAGTTGTCACTTTACCACATCTGAGCCGCTGAAGACACAGTGGATGACTTTTGTTTGTGAAGGCAGGGCTCGACAATAAGGAGTGCCCGATGGCCCAGGGCCAGCGTGAGAGACGCTCGGGACAGTTGACGAATTTGTCGCTGCTGCGTCGTCACGAAAGTTTAAAAGTTTGTTTTTAAGCCTTGTTCATTTTAAATTTCAAGCGATCACAGAGAGACACGTCTCTGGACTAATAACCTACAAATGTATTTCAAATTAGAAAAGAATATAGATTAATCATTGTTAAAGCTAATATGGTATAATATGGTATAAGAGGCATAGCTCATCAGTGGGTTAAAAGTTATTTAAAAGAAAGAGAGCAGTTTGTTGAAATCAATAATACAAAATCAAAAAATTGTCAAATTACTTGTGGTGTACCCCAGGGATCGGTATTAGGTCCAGTACTTTTTCTTCTTTATGTGAATGATATTGTAAATGTTTCAAATTTACTAAAATGTATTTTGTTTGTGGACGATACTACTTTATTTTATGCTGGCAAAAATATAAATGATGTATTGCAAGTTGTTGAGTATGAGTTTGGGAAAATTATGAGATGGTTTAACGCTAATAGATTATCTTTAAACATTAGTAAGACAAAATTTATGATCTTTAGTTGTACAAATAAGGATTTTGATGCAGCATTGTCAGTACAAGGAGTACAGATAGATAGGACCCATGAATTTAAATTTCTGGGTGTTTTGATTGATGAACAGTTAACGTGGAAATTCCATATTGACTATGTTAAATCTAAGGTATCCCAAATCATAGCCGTGCTGCATAAGATAAAAGAATCTGTTAATAAATGTGCTCTGTTTTTGTTATATAATTCATTGATTGTTTCACATCTGACCTATTGCATTGAAGTGTGGGGAAGTGCTAATAAGACTTATATAGAACCAGTTTTTAAATTACAAAAACGTGCTATTCGTGTTGTAAATGGAAGTGGATATAGGGTCCACACAAATCCAATATTTATACAATTAAAAACCTTAAAATTCGATGATTTATTAGAATATAGTTTACTAAAAATAATGTATAAAGCTCACCAAAAAATATTACCTGAAAATTTGCAAAATAGATTCATCAAGAGAGTTAGTAGCTACAATTTAAGAGGAACTGAAGTCTTTCAGAAAGCTGAGTTTAGAACAAAATTAAAGGAAAGATGTGTCTCGGTGCAAGGTGTCAGTTTGTGGAATAATTTAAACAATGAAATCAAAATGTCAATATCGTTTTTTGTTTTCAAGAAGTGTGTAAAAGCATTATTGATAGAGAAATATCATGCTTCTAATTAGTTGGAAAATGAGATATTTGAATTATGACATTGTATATTTGCTGTAAATTTGATAAGTATAAGAGCTCCTCATTGGAATTGTAATTTGTTTTATGTTGATAAGGGGCAGATATTATAAGTTTATCTTCTTTCTGCTCCTTTTCATTTCTTTTTCTTTTAAAAGAATGAAATAAATAATAAAATGAAATGAAATGAAAATGAAAATGAAGCTACAAAGTACTCGTCAAGACAGGTACTTTGTAGCTTTAACAATGATTAATCTATATTTAATTTATACAGTAGAGTAACGTTACAGATGCACCGATCGACCGGACATACTTCAGCCGATTTCTTTTCCGGGCTTGCACACGAACTGTATGCAATCAGTTTTCAAAATGTCATGCGTGTGGAAATACTATGAACTCTTTAGACATCAGTTAACAGAGGCTAGAGACGCTGAAGACGAAGGCAAAGAGGAAAAATACTGTAGCAGGCAGAGCGAGATCACGGTTCACAATGCGCTATATTATTCTAAATATTAAAACGGGGGTTTATATGAATGTATCTCTGAGGGGAACTGACTGTTTTAAGAAAAGTTTACATGGCGTTTTCTTTTCATTTGCCTCTGTATAATGCATTTAAACATTAGTTCATAAGCATGGTGCTGCTTTGTTTACAGCGTTAAGAAAGGCAACGTATTATCACTGTTATTCCACAAGCGCCACCTGCTGGCAGAGGCTAGTTTGCGTTCCTTCAGTGCGTCTGCTATTTTCCCCTAAAGCATCTTTTCATTTTTAATAAACTAATAATAAAATAAGTTTTGAACAAGCAAATAATGTTTGAAATGTTGTTGCTGTGTTATCAATATTGGAATTTGAAAATTGGATCATAATTGTACAATTTAATTGGTATGTAAAAGTTTGGTGTCATATAGGCTTATTTAGTAAAATATAATATAACATGGGCCAAAAACAATGATAAAAGCAACTATTTTATTTTTTCTGTCAGGGCCAGTGAAAATTTAGACTGGGCAAGTAAAAATTTGAACCACCGGCCCAACCGAGCTGATTTTGGCAAGGTAAAAAAGGGTGTTTTTTACACTACCATTGAGAGATTTTAACCAAAGCATCTTTTTCTTTTTTCATTAAGACCCCAAAGAATCATATCAACTTAAAATGGGCATCCGATGACCCCTTTAAGGTACTAATATGTACCATTTTGGGGTAGGTAAGGTACAAACATGTACCTTTTCATTTTTGTACCTTAGGGTACCGCCCCAGCGACAGAACTGTACCTTTTTTTTTCTGACAGTGTACAGTACAAGGTACATTTATGAATTATCCACATTTTATTGACACATATTTATCATGTTACATTTTGGTGATGTGTTACTGTCTTTTGCTGTTTTTCACTCGAGTGTCTGCCTTTATCACAGGAGAAAAGCCGTTTGCGTGTGCAGTGTGTGACATGAGATTTATTCAGCGCTACCACTTGGAGCGACACAGCCTCACTCACACTGGTACGACTTGTTCCTGTCCATTCTGATTTTAATAGTATTTGTGGTTTGACAAACATAATAATGTGCCTTTAGGGGTAAGATAATTTATTTGTAATGTGAGTGATGAATTATGAAACTCTCATGGTTAATGCGTAAAATGGGGGTTGTTTAAATCATCAGGTTCATCTGTGCAGGAGAGAGTGCTGAAGCACAGCTGACATAAAATAACTGCTCCACAAGTGACATGCAATTTTATGTTGCAGCCACAGATGGCAATAGAGAGTCCAAAGTTCTGTAGTGGATTTGTCAAGTCTTCTCACTATGCATTTAATGTTATTGTGCACCTTAGTTAAATGGCTATTTAATGCCTGCAGACTTGATTGCCAGTGGTAATTGGTCACATTTTACCAAACAAAGTTTTATAAACACTGCCTGAAACCTGACTAATTGTTTGAGCATTATTCTGAAGTAGGCACTACAGCAAGAACATGTACTGTATCTTGAATCAGCTAAACCATTGTGGTTGTATAAAGCTTAATATTTGTTATAAGGACATTTGAGCAAGGTTTTGATTCTGTGTAGACGATCATTGAATTTGCCACTCTGTGCATTTAGGGGTGAAGCCATATGCTTGTTCCATGTGTGACATGCGGTTTTTCCAACGTTACCACTTGGAGAGGCACAGCCTCACTCATACTGGTATGTGTCATTACATTGGACATTATTTCAAAAACAATCCTTCAACATTTACTTTTTACACGATAACACTCTTTAAAAATATAATAGCAACGTTTTATGAAACAAGTATCATCTTTTACATTACATTAACTATAATTTAAATCAAAGTCTCACACAATTTTATGTTTTTTGTTTTTTTCTTCATAATTTTTTAAACATTTTTTTAGACATTGTTTCTGATATATGGTAAAAAATACTGTAAGGTACTCTCATTAGCCTTTTTAATTATATAAACCCAAGAATGCATACCCATAAACGGAGTTACAGATCAAAGCACGTCTACACAGAACAGAAACCTATTTTTTTTTTTTTTTTTTTTTAATGACACAAGACAAGTATAAAATACTTGCAAATATATATTTTTGCACCAAAGCTATTGACACCATGTTTTAAATTTATCTCTCTCTTTTTTTTTTTTTTTTTTTTTTTTTTTTAAGCATTTCAGCAGTTAGAAAGCCTCCAAAAAAAGTTGATTTGAAATGATGCTAGGAATACAGTAATACTTCTGGGCTTTTAGACTCATTTGATAATGACAGAATAACTTTTACTTCCATTTAAACAAGTCTGTTAGCAGGTAGCAGTACTAGATAGTAAAAGTACTAAATATTGTAATTGCTGTACTTTAAGTTGTCATATGCTGTGCAGAACTACAATTTGAAGACTACAATTTATTGACATTTTGTTCTGCGTTTAGGGGTCAAACCATATGCTTGCACCATGTGTGACATGAGATTTTTCCAAAGATACCACCTTCAGCGACACAGCCTCATTCATACGGGTACAAGTCATCTCTTACCCACTGCGCTGCTGCAGCTTTCTGCATTGCTTTTGTTGCATTCATGCAGTGTTACACTCACTCTGCAGTTCCACAGTTCCTTTATGCTTTTGCTGAGCTTTCCTGCACATTGTCATGCACATGAACCTTTTTGTCTCTCTTGCCTTTTTAGCATGCTAGATATCGTCTGCATGACGTCTGCTTTGTCTGTGAGGCAAACACAACTCCCTGTTGAAGCTTCATGTGTAGTCTTCACAAAAATCGCATTTCTCTTTCACCTCTGTATTTGAAAGGAGCCCTGATGATCTTTGTTCTAATAGCAAATTTACATACATGAGCAAATGTCATTGTGGTTGGCTTTTGAGCAGCACTGCAGATGATCTTGCAGAACTTCTGAAGGTGCACTCAAAGTATGGCTCCTTGTAACACATTATTGAAGTGTATATTTTTTTTCTCCCCAAATTCCATTGATTTTAAGATGTTTGTGCTTTTTTACCATGCAGTCAAAATCTGTGTCCAACTTGGCATTCATGGTTCATGGTTCATGTTGAGTCTCATAAGCTATACAGATTTCATAGTTTTATGCTTGAAATGGTGCAACACATATTATCTACCAGTTGTCAGTCCTAAGTAATATTTTCTGGACACCACTTAACTTACTTCATGCCCAAATATACTAGAGATAAATTTGCCTTTGACAAACATTCAAATCTGTGTCCGCGCTGCCACTGAGCAGTTATCGTGTTTAGGTATGAACCAGCTTCATAAACAGTCTTTAACCACACAATATTATTTTGCAATCATTCATGCTATCACATAAATACTGGGATAAAAATGTATAGTTCGGATATCATCACTGATGTCTGTGGTAGCAATTAAAATATTTGTATAACATTTGTGTCATTACATTATTTCACCACTAGGTGGTGACTAGTGACTTAAACAGTTATTTGTCTTTGAATCATTAATTCAAGAAATTCATTCAAAATTGCTGATTAGTATCAGATACTAATAAAACATTTTAATAAACTGCAGAAAATATTTTTTCACAGCCTCTAGTAAATTGCATTTTTTTGTTTAGTTGAGAATTGTAATCTCTATGTGAAATGAAAAAAAAAAAATCATGATTCTTAATTTATCTGGAATTGTGCAGCTATCTGTACAACTCATGACTTCTTAAAAGTTTTTGACAAAGCATACGCACAAAGTCAAAATGGCAATCTTGGCAAGTATTACTGTGAAAACGAGACCACAGAAACATGTGTTATTAACCACCCAGCAAAATTATAATAAGCGCTGCTTTAAGTCGAATACACCTCTTATAGTGTTAGTGAAGGGGACATGCTCGGTGGCTGCATTGTGTCATCGAGTCATGATTTAAACCCTGCCCAAAAAATCCTGAACTTGAAAATGGTAAATAACTGTGTAAAGGTCTAACTCCACAATTAAGTACTACATAGTTTACAGTCTTTGTAACATATTTCAGCCATGCATTTCCAACATTTATAATGTGTTTAGAAACAATGCTTAGAATTGGCTTTAAACAGACTTTAAAGGAGTAGGTCATGCTAAATTATTGCTTTAAATAATTATTCTTCAAAACATTTTGTATCCTATTTATAGTATTAGTTATATTATTTGCAATATATAAAATAATTTTTTACTTGTTGAATATCCTATTTCACTTGGAATTATGTCAGATTATGGTTGAGACATTGTTTCATGTTAACTTTCAGAAAGGGTATTAGTAACTGGTAGCCACTATTAGCACTTGTGTTTTGAGTCAGTGCTCTAATAAGCTGTGCAACCATCTTTCACACGCTTTTTATGTGCTTGCAAACGTCTCTTGCACTCTGCTCTTGTGAAGCATGCGATTTCAACAATATCTGTCAACAATCAGCTCCTATATTGGCATAAACATGTTGCATATACATGGTTTAAATCTTATGCATAATTTGCTCTGGTCATCTAGGGGTGAAGCCGTATGCTTGCTCCATGTGTGACAGGCGTTTTTTTCCAACGTTACCACCTCCAGAGACACAGCCTCACTCATACGGGTATGAGCCGTCTCTCCTTACCCTTTGCATTGTTCTACCTGACTACACCAATGCACAGCTTAGCACTGTTGCCAACTTTTCAGTGTTTGTTGATATATTAATATATACATTTTTTTGGAGTGTTGCCTTGGCAGTGAAAACTTTTTTTTTTTTTTTTTTTTTTTTAACTGTTTGATCGTAACAAAATTATGAACAGGGAGCACAAATATTTCCTCAAATGTTACTTGCTCAGTACTATTAAACAGTTGGCAGCAATGCTTTAAGGCTTTGTACACATTTTTTTTCTTTTTCTTTTTTTATAGTTCGTGAAAAAAACACACTAGTTAAACAGTTACCAAACATAGGTTTGACTGCAACAAACTCGAGTTTGGGCATCGTTACAGACAATGCATTGGGGTGTTGGACATACTGAAAGTTTTATCCATCAAAACTTAACACTTCGGTGCTCTGTTTAGGAGTGAAGCCGTATGCTTGTTCCATGTGTGACATGAGGTTTTTTCAGCGTTACCACCTGCAGAGACACAGCCTAACCCATACGGGTATGAGTCCAAGGGGGGAATGCACATTTAAGCATAGCAAACACTTTAGTTTGTAATCTTTACTACATGGCAGTTATACTTTCCATGATTCTTCATGTGTATTTTGGCTTTATTTATTTATTTATTTATTTTTTGTGATCAAAGGGGTAAACACATTTTTTTCGTTGTCCTCTGAGTTGCACCAACTTTATTTTTCTTTAATTTTTTTTCAATGGTTTCATCTTCATTGACATAGTCTCACCCACATGGGTGTGTGTCATGTTTAAGTTACAGGCCCATTCTCAGAGAACTGTGCCATACCCCGGCACAGAAATTGCGGCTGAGCATCCAAGAAATTATACCTTAGCCACAAAATGCAGGGCCATTAACAATCATAGACATTGAGGGATGCCTTGTGGGGCACATCATCACAATATTCTAATTGTCATGATAATATTTATTTTTTATATCAGTTGATATTGATAATTATCATAATAAATTTCAAATCTTTAAAGTTTAAAAGCAGAATTTGGTCACGCTTTATATTAGGTGGCCTTAACTACTATGTACTTGCATCAAAAAATAAGTACAGTGCACTTATTGTTGTCATATTGTATTTCAAAACACTTTTGCTTCTATTAAGGTGGGATACGTGTAAGGTTAGGTTTGGTGGTATGGGTAGGTTTAAAGGTGGGTTAAGGTGTAAGGGATGGGTCAACAGTGTAATTATAAATGTGATTACAAAAATTAAATACAGATGTAATTACATATAGGTATTTTTAAAAATACGAATACAGTGTAAAAAACATGTATGTACACAATAAGTGCATTGTACCAAATGATTAATTTAAATGTAAGGTACATAGTAGTTAAGGCCACCTAATATAAAGTAGGACCTAGTTTTTTTCCCCATGTACAAGTTATTAAAGTTGAACATGAATACTTTACACTAATTTTTCCTTAGCAAAATAAATATCGTAATAGAAAAATCTTAGTTTCTGCATTCTATTGAGTGATATTGTTTCAAATCATGAAACAGGTTTGTGTTGCCTGACTGACATATATCTTCAGCACAGTTTGCAGTCCATCAAAAACAGTAACATCTGTAAAAATTGTAACAATCTCCTGTTCATATTGTGAAATTTAATTTTTGTAACTGTTTGAGTTTTATTGAAATTAACCATTAGTCTTTCATAGTAGCGTACATTCATTTTAGATCATGATAACCACAGTTAAAACCACACATATAAGACCTCAATACCATGGTAAAAATATAACCATGTAACTATGGTTTGAAACTACAATATGAAAATGTCTAAATACATTTAGTATAAATGCTATAGCTTAATGTCAAAAATACTGTAATTATATTCCATTAATCCTTTATACATTTAATACGTGTCCAAATTAAAAATATAATAAAATTCGATATGAATGTCTCACATTTCTGCCACAATACCATGGTTAGTGTTACTACAGTAAATGAATGGTAAATTTAAAAGGCGATGAATGGTAAATCTAAATGGCAATTTGTTTTGTTGTGATTGTTTTACAGAGGGAAATTTTATTGCGATAATTATTGTTAGTTTTTTATTGCCCAGCCTTATTCTGATTTACTGGTCAACTTGTGTGTTTGTGTTGGTGGTGGTGGGTTTTTTTTGTTTCCTTCTTCTGAGCACACTTTATATTAATTGTCAACTACTATGAGGTTGCGTTAACGTAATATGGTTAGGTTGGTAACATTACAATAAGGTGTCACTCGTTAACATTAGTTAATGTAATAACGAACAATGAACAATACATACATTACGCGGTTTGTAAATCTTTGTTAGGTAATAAAAATACAGTCATTCATTCTGTGTTCATGTTAACTAATGTTAACTAATGAACCTTATTGTAAAGTGTTACGTTTATAGGTCGACTATGTGATTTCGGTGAAACAACACTGTTGATATATGAAATCAACACCAAAACAAACACACCACTACCCAAAATAAACACATTCCTTCCTTCATTGCTCCACCCAAGTTCATAAACATGCTATGCAACACAAACAACAACAGCAGCAAATATTCACAAAATTGTTTGTTTGGGTGTTGTTTTTAATTTTCAATACTGTTTCTCATAAATCACTTACTGCACTCTTAAGTGTTACTGCACAGCAACAGTGGTTACATTAGCAGAATATTTTTCATCATTGACTGAATTTTTTGGCAGTGATGGAAAAATCTATTGCAGCTTGTAACTGTAATTGCCACCCATATCCTGTTGGTGGCGAGTGTGCATATTAATTAGCTGTTTTGCATTATTGTCTCGTCTTTGATCTCAGTGCATGACCTTCCGGTGTAGCGAGCGCTTGCAGGATTGTGAAATCCCACATTTAGAGAGTCCTGCAAACTTCTGATTCGAAACTTTGGCTAAAATGGCACTGGTAATTCTAGTCTCCAGCAGAGACTGCATTAGAGCGCGGGTTCAGCCTCTGGAACAAAATTAACATTTATTGCCTGTTTCCATATTTTTGCCTGTTCACACACAAATATTGTGCATTAGTGGCCTCCGCTGTCACTGTGAAAAAAAACAAACACTCCTATGCTTCATGTGGTGTTGAATATGAAAAGTTATGCACAGTCTCTGTTTACCTGTCCTCTTTATAAATAAACACATGGATAATTTGCCAATAAAAATGTAAACTAAAACAAAATCTATTAAATTTATTATCATTAAAATATGAAAATTAAAATAATAGATTATGATGGAATTTTTACTGTCCTGTCCACTAAAATGACAGACAACAGTTCAGTGGGTCAGCAGTATAAGTACATAGCAGTTAAAGACTTAATATAAAGTTGAACTTTTTTTCCAGGGCCAATTCTTAAACTGTAACCACACCTCAATACTAAAAACGTATCAGCCATAACATTAACACCACCTGCCTAATATCATGCTGGTCCTTCTCATGCTGCCAAAACAGCTCTGATGCACCAAGGCATGGACTCCCTGAGACCTTTAGGTTCTGCAAGTTGCGAGTTTGGCATGTATTGGATTTGTTGTTTAAGCACATCCCATAGATGCTCAATCTATGGGGAATTTGGAGGCCAGGGCAATACCTTTAACTCTTTGTCATGTTCCTCAAAATGATGCACTGAGTGTTCTGACACCTTTCTGTCATGTGCATTTTTAAGTTTTTTCAGCAATTTGAGGCACAGTAGCTCTGTGCGGTCTGACCAGACGGACTAGCTCTCACTCCTCACGTACATCAGTGAGCCTTGCACGCCCATGACCCAGTTCACTGGTTTACGAGTTGTCCTACCTTTCATCATTTTTGGTAGGTGCTAACCACTGCATACCAGGACCACCGATGCTGTGACTTATTTGGCTCTTGTATTTGTCAGATACACTCAGATCTTTTCGCTTGGCCATTTTTTTTTTTTCTGCTTCCAACACATTAAATTTGAGAGCTGACTGTTCAGTTGCTGCCTATTAAATCCCACCCCTTGACAGGTCCCATTGTAATGATATAATCAATGGTATTCCACTTCACCTGTCATTGGTTTTAATGTTGTTGCTGATCAGTTTTGCCTTGCGATGTGCTAGTAGTTATTTATTGTTACTAACCATAAAGCACTACATTTATTTAAATCTGACACAGTAAAATTAGAATTCATATACCTATAATTTGAAAAGGCTGGTAATTTCGTTCAGTTTTTTATACCTTAAAATAATACTGCCTTTAAATGGGAAGTGGGAATAAAAATGTAGACAACTCTTTTAAAATTCGTAAACATGAGTATGTCACATTCAGGTGCTTTGTTGCTGGACATTATAGGAAACATACAGTATCTCACAAACGTGAGTATACCCCTCACATTTCAGCAATCATTTTAGTATAACTTCTCAAGGGACAATACTATAGAAATTAAACTTGGATATATTTTAGAGTAGTCAATGTGCAGCTTGTATAGCAGTGTATATTTACTGTCCCCTAAAAATAACTCAACATACAGCCATTATTGTCAAAACAGCTGGCAACAAAAGTGTTTTGTGTTAGAACCATTGTTGTTTTTTGCGGGCTTTCTTGTAAGCCAGCTTCAGAAGAGGCTTCCTTCTACCTTCTGCAACCTCTAAAGCAGTGCTGGCATGCATCTGTTTTTTGAAGCCAGGTTCTGCACCTGATGCACAAAACAAGAACTCACTTCGTTGATCAACCCTTGCAAGGCCTATTCCGAATGGAACCCATCTTGGAAAACCTCTGTATGACCCTGGCTGCAGTACTGTAACTCAGTTTCAGGTTTTTACTAAACCTCTTATAGCCTAGGCCATCTTTGTGGAGGGCAACAATTCTAATTCTTAAATCTTCAGAGAGTTCTTTGCCATGAGGTGCCTTGTTGAACATCCAGTGGTCAGTATGAGAGAATTGTACTCAAAGCACCAAATTTTAACTGCTCTAATACAGGATACACAACTTTGTATGGTCCTGTCAAGCAGACAAAAACATGAACATGATGAATAGGACATGTGGCTTTGCATGGTTAAATGACATGGTGCTGTTATCACTTAGGGTGTACTCACTTTTGTTGCCAGCTGTTTTGACAATAATGGCTGTATGTTGAGTTATTTTCAGGGGGCAGTAAATGTACACTGCTATACAAGCTGCACATTGACTACTCTAAAATATATCCAAGTTTCATTTCTATAGTATTGTTCCTTAAGAAGGTGTACTAAAAACGTTACTGGAATGTGAGGGGTGTACTCACTTTTGTGAGATACAGTAGAGAGAACAAATTTTTTTTGGAGCATATTTATTTAGGATTTCCTATTTTGAAAATGTAATACATGTTAAACCAGCAATTTGAAAGAGGAATCTAATCCTGATTAAAAAAGAGGTGTGCACATGAGAGGCAGCATATGATGATGCGTGTGAAGGCAGCAAAAACTGAACATTATAATCGAAAAAATGGATACATTTCTGTTAATGCTTTGAACAGTGATCAACTCTTACATTTACAATAGGTTTAAAAGTCCGCCAAAGATCGCTCAAAATGGCCATTGCAATACCACTGCAGCACACAGAATTAGTTCAAATTTCTATAAATTGGACTACCAAAATGCAATTTAAATGCAATTTGAGGTTAAAAAGTAAATAAATTGTCAGTTTGTTTAAAAATGACTGATTGTTTCGCTAGATAAGACTCTTCCTCAGTAGGGATCATTTAGAACCATTTGAAGCTGCATTTAAACTGCATTTTGGAAAGTTCAAATTTGGGGACACCATTGAAGTCCCATATGAAGAAAAATTTGGGAATGTTTTCCTCAAGAAACATAATTTCTTATCGACCGAAAAAAGAAAGACATGAACATCTTGGGAGACAAGTGGGTGAGTAAATTATCTGTAAATTTTTGTTCTGGAAGGGGACTTAATGTAATCGTAATCGCAATGGACTAATGCTAGTTCAAAGGCTTTTACCAGCTGGTGCAAATGTTGCTTCTGCAAGCCGTTTCTAAAACAAAATTTGTTTGAAATGTCACACATTTGTCTCCAGTTTCCCTTTAAGTAAGGTTATCTATTAGCTAATGTCCTTTAAAACAATTGCAGACCAATTTTTCTATCCTCTCAGATGGTGCGTGTGAACAGTGGTGGCACGAGGTGAATGCTGACAAAGAAAGAGTCCACTAGGTGGTACTGTGCATGTGTTGAAATCATTCATCTGTGCTCATCCGTGTTTGAGTATACTTTGAAAGCAGAGTGGACATGGCTGTATGCTAGATGGAGTGTAATGCGGAAAAAAAAGTATATCGGGCCTTAAAGTTGCAGCAGAAATCTGTCCCTTTTAGATAACAAAACACATTTACTGTTTTCGGTATAGAAAATGGCACCTAAAGGATGGTGAACAATTCAGGCGGTTTTAAAAGAAACATTGACTATATAAAAAAAAATTAGGATAACTCTTTAAAATGTGCCACCCTGACTAAAACACCATATCTAGAAAAAATACTCCAATCTAGGCACATCACTGGGCCTATATCTCATGGGCCTATATCTATCTGTCAGTCTGTCTATCTATCTGTGTGTAAAAAATTTAATTAATATTATATATTAGTTTTTACAATTCCTGTTTTTTTTCAACGGTTTTTGAAGTTCATTCATGGGGTACAAATGGCACTATTTCCTGAGAATGAGCCTACTGTTTCAAGTCTAAGGGACAAGTCTAGAAACATGATAATTATTTTTTTCCTCCAGGCTTCATAGGCATGGAGGCATTAGTTGGTGTTTTTTTTTTTTTCTAAGTTTTCTTTTCTTTCTTTCTTTCTTTCTTTCTTTCTTTTTTTTTTTTTTAAAAAAACAGAATTATCCTTCTAAAATTTTAAGCTTTTTTTATGGTGGTCATTTTCCTTGTTGTGGATGCTCTGTTATCTGTGATCATGGAGTGACTGCGTTGATATCCACAAGCGCATTCTAATACTAGTACTCTGCATTTAGGGGTGAAGCCATTTGCTTGCACAATGTGCGATATGAGGTTTTTCCAACGCTACCATCTCCAGAGACACACCATCACCCATACGGGTATGTGTCGTCTCTTGTACCCCACTCACCCTGCTGGTTTTCTTCAGCATGTAAAATAAATGAACATAAAATAATGTTCAAAATTGAGTTTTTACAATTAAATGCTTTAGTCATGTTGAGATTTATTGAAGCTTCCCTTAAGTACACCCATAGAGTGTTAGTCATAGTCATGCGCCTGAAGAAAGAATGACTAAATACTAATTTCCAGTTTCACAAAATTACAAAACATTGTGCAGTGGTTCATGTTTGACTCGTAGTTGGTTCATAGTAGATGGAAAACTTTTGACTAGAGGAAGCCTTTTGTCTTTTTTTTTTTTTTTTTTTTGGAAGACATTAATCTAGTCATATGTAGTTATTTTGCACACAAGCACATATAAAATGTTTTTTTAAGCAATCATAGATTAATGAAATTATCAGCATTGTTCACTTTTGATTTGATGCAATATTTTGAAAGAACATTTTCAGTTGTTTTAGAGAATGAAAAGCACTGTCAAGCACAACTACAGTCAATTAGTGATGGCAGAGATTTCTGTATTTGGCAATATGCATTTCCAACCTTGACCTTAATGCGCTTTGTTGGAGAATTATTGTATAATTGGACTCTTGTGTGGAAACTCTTGGTAAGAACTAACCATAATGTAGTTATACTAACATGATAACTGGGTCACAATTTAACATTAGACAACTGTCTTTGATTCTCAATTGGAATTTGTTAGGTTGTGTTATTAAGATGATGCGTATGGTTAATATTTTGCTCTGGTCATTTAGGGGTGAAGCCGTATGCTTGTTCCATGTGTGACATGCGTTTTTTCCACCGTTACCATCTGCAGAGACACAGCCTCACTCATACTGGTATGTGTCTTTCTGTCTTACCCCCCTTAGATTATATGTGAGCTCTGCTGCCATTGTGTAATAGGAACTTGGAAGTATGCAATTTCCGTATTAATTACTTTAGTACATTACTTTCAGACAGGAGAAATGGATTGCCTGAATTTTTTTTATTATTATTATTATTAAATTAAATGTGCTTTTGGGTTAAAGTGCATACTGTCAGCTATGCTCAACACAAAAGATTAAATTAATTTTTGGGGGGGGGTATTATACAATAGCATGTTAGTTTATCCAAAAATGACAATTCTGTCTCACGTCTACATTGACACACCTGCTTACTGCTTCTGTAAATCACAAAACAGAACATCAAGGGCATGACAGCCTCAGTTACATTTTCTTTCATTGTGCATTCTGTTTTTCCATAGAATGAAAGAAAGGAATGAATGGTGACTGAGGTTGTTTTGGTTAAAGAAGTCTAACATGTAATATATTGCACATACACAAATTAAATTAAAGTTTGTTTTCACATATAATAATCATTATTATCAAATGAGAGCAAAAGTGATGCACTACAGTTTTCTAGCTCCAATGCTGTCCTTCACAGGGACATTTTACAGTCAATGCACACAATCAGACACAAAAATAAGCTTAATTTCTTAAATCTAAATTTAAGAAAATTGGTAACCCATACTTGGAATATATTAGATGTATTGAACCCATCCAAGTGTACACAAACAGCAGTGTGGCACCATGGGAGTAAATCAGAGGTTAGGTGCCTTGCTCAAGGGCATCTCAGTCATGGGTATTGAGGGTGGAAGAGAGATATTTCTTGCTGGTACTGAGAATTGAACTTGCGACCTTGGGGTTACAAGTTAGACTCTCTAACTATTAGACAACAACAGCTCACATTTAGAGGAAAAAAAAAAAAAAAAAAAGAAAACACTTCCCAAAATGTAGAAGAGCCTAAAACTATAAGCTCATAGTTACACTTTAACCCAAAGTACTTGAGTGACAGCACTGCAGTGTACTTAATGTTTATTAAATACTTATGAATTGCTCTAAGCATAACTCGCACTACTTGAGTAATGAGACTGTAGAGAGAACTTTCTGTTGTTTTTTTTTGTTTGTTTTTTTTTTTTACATTGTTCTATGATTTGAGCAGTTCCCATGAGTGCTTGGTTTAAGCTGACAGGTGGCGGTAAGGCTAATACACTGCTGCTTTGTGCATTTAGGGGTGAAGCCTTATGCTTGCACCATGTGCGACATGCGTTTTTTCCAACGTTACCATCTACAGAGACACAGCCTCACCCATACGGGTAGGTGAAATCTCTGTGTATGTATTTTTTTATGAATTGCCTTTCAAAGCTCTCAGTATGTTATGAAGAGAGACACGATCTGTTTAAACTGCAACAAACTCGAGTTTGTATTTTTCCTATTCAGAAGGCATAAAATGAAAAGAAAAAACTCACACTGGCAATATTGCCACCTTCTTTTTTTCCAAAGCAGGATTATTTGTTTTACAACAAAAATCTCTGTGGCACACACAAAATTTCATGTTAAATATAAAGTGAATATAATGCACACTTAATACTAAATCCTTGATGTTTTAATGTAGTTCACATTTTATTCGGAATTTTTGTTTATTTATTTATTTTTTGGTTACTGCAGATGCACTTGGTATGAGCAGGATTTTTTTTCCCACCCAAAATCCTATATTAATAGAAATGCACACATGAACTGTTGGTGCTCTGTGCATTTAGGGGTGAAGCCGTATGCTTGCTCGATGTGTGACATGAGGTTTTTTCAGCGTTACCACCTGCAGAGACACAGCCTCACTCATACGGGTATGTGTCAACTCAAACCCCTACCTTATTGTCGTTAATGTTAGTTTTCTGCATGCTAAATGACTTATAATTCAATTTTGCGTGGCAACCATTTTCTGCATCCTTGACACATAGAAGCATTAAATTGGCCATTATTAAATGTTTCTATTTCAGAGTTTAAAACCAGTCAACAACATTTAATAATTTAATGAACAGTGCTCCATGAAAGTCCTACCTCAAACCTGATAAATACGCAGTATATCTATCATTAAAGCAATCACTGATAGCAGCCTGTCATGTTGCTCTATAGCCACCATCCCAAGGACCTATTTTCTTTTCTTGAAATTGCAATAAGTTATAGATATTTCCACTATTAAATAGATTTTTCTCTGACCCACTCCTTAGCTGTTTATTTTTAATTAAGTTAGTAAGACACTGTGGTGCCGAGAACAGCTATCACCATTACTATGACCCGAATAAATGCATAAACAAATTCATTTTGTAACGAGATTAACATGAATTTACCTTAAGTGCCTCAATGCTATTCACTCATTTATTCATTCATTTTATATAGTTTCAGGAAATGATCAAGCTTCAGTACAACAGGTTTATCGTGATCATTTATGGCATAATTTTATTACTACTGAAAATATTTTTGACTCATCCCTCATCAACTAATTAAAAGGGGAAAAAACACTGAAAGAAAAAAAATACCAAATATTTACTTTATACACTTTAACTTGTATTGTGTGAAATCAATTCCGATTTCCTTTTATAACAATCCAAACACACAAACTGCATTAGACAAGTCATTTTTAGTCTTATAGGCAAGTGCTTTAATGAGCAAAATGGATTTAATTTCAGCATGCAGAACAATTTTGAGAATAAATAAATAATTAATAGCATGCTCCACATTTTTTAAACACAGTTAAAATTGTTTGTTGCTTTGAATGTTGTGTAAAGACATTCACTAAAATTGACTCTACATTTAGGGGTGAAGCCATATGCTTGTTCGATGTGCGACATGCGGTTTTTCCAACGTTACCACTTGGAAAGACACAGCCTGACTCATACTGGTATGTGTCCATTCACTGTACCCCAAGTATTCCTTGATTGGAACTAAAGTTTGTATATATTTTGTGGTTGATCTGAATAGGGGGAAAAAAATGAAATGACAATGTCTTATTCAAATTGATGACCAAAATGCTTAATAATGACTTTTGAATAGTAAATGTTACTTTTGAAATATGAATTATCTGTATCCTGCTGCATATAATATTTGCATCAAAGTGAAGATGTTTAAAAAAGTTTTCACCTATTTAATTTACTGCTCTTGGGTGCAAGTTTTGCAAGACTCACTTCACGCTTGCATGTAGCATCAGGTTTCACAATATCTTTGTAGGTGCTCCTGCTTCATGTTTCTGTGGGTGCGTTTGTTTTTGTGTATTACGTTTATTTGCATTCATTTAATATTAGTAAATAGACTCTAGCAGTTTCTACCTTTTTTAATGATCAGTTGTATTTATTCTCTAAGAAGGTAGAATATAACCTCAAGTCTTAAAACAGGTTTCAGATCTTTAAAACCAAAACCCCAGTGTGCCACTTTACAGTCAAGCAGTTTTTTATTCTATATTAAATATACTCTACAAACTCGAGTTTGTATGGAGTCATGTATTTTATTTCTAAGCATGAATATGCTCTCTATTTAAGGTTTTTTGTGGAAGCCCATATGACGATCAGTCTTGACAAAAACAGTGTTTCATAATCTTTGTTTTTATGCATGTTGTGTGTTGTGGCATGCTGTTAGAATGAAGATGTGAGGTACTTTAATAAAGACTGTTTTTCTCTGTTAGGAGAGAAACCGTTTGCATGTGACATGTGTGACATGCGGTTCATTCAGAGGTACCATCTGGAGAGACACAAACGTGTTCACAGTGGTGAAAAGCCTTACCAGTGTGAGCGCTGCCAGCAGGTAAGAACACACTTCAAAATGCAGAGGGTTTAAGGTATGAGACCACTCCCATAATCTTTCATTAGCCTTGTTCACACCGCAAGAAACTTGTAGGAACAAAGAGGCATTCATTTTTAACAAGAGCTGCCAAGTTCCAGCGACCTAAAATGTTGACACAATGTGTCCATTTGAGAAAGTTTAATGTAATTTGTCATTTAATGTACGTTTTTTTCATTAAAGGGGTCATCGGATGCAAAGCTCACTTTTACATGTTGTTTGAACATAAATGTGTGTTGGCAATGTGTTT
Source organism: Labeo rohita (assembly GCF_022985175.1). NCBI lineage: Eukaryota > Metazoa > Chordata > Actinopteri > Cypriniformes > Cyprinidae > Labeo > Labeo rohita. The sequence goes on along the minus strand of NW_026129535.1, from coordinate 100,331 downwards.
ACACCCTATAATGATAAAAATCCAATAAAACTGAAAAAAATTACTTTTTCATGGAAAACACTTGCTTGGCTATAAATGTCATGCAATATGATATTCAAAAATTACATTAGACACTTTTAACATTAAATAAAGCACATAATGAGTACCTGAGGTTGTCATTGTCACAGTTTGTTTGTTGTTCCAGCCGTGACATTGCAGAAAATAGAAACCATTTCTAAACTAGAAACTTAGAAAACTTCACTGCCGTGGCTGGTTAGGACAAAAATTCTGATTACCATGGAAAAGATATTTTATCGCTTCTCATGGCCTTGTGTAGTTAGGACACGTGTTACACATGAAGTAAAGTGTAAATGCTTTAGTTGAACATTTCCACTAACTTCTTTGCATTTTGTTTTTGTTTTTTTGTTTTTTTGTTACTTGAAGAACTTCTCACGGACAGACAGACTGTTGAGACATCGGCGATTGTGTCAGGGTCGCGGCGTGGCAAAGGTCGAGGCCCAGCCATGCTCTTTCACCCAGGAGCCTCCCCCAGCACCTTCGTCCACGTGGAGTCCTCTTCATCCCGCCCCGGGTCGACTCGCTGTCTGATACCATAGTCTTCAGACAAGCCCTGAGAAGACAGCACACCCAGACTTCTCTCTAAGCCACTGGCACTGTGGCCCCACCTGCTGACAGAGAGATGCGCTACAGAGAGGACAAGGAAAAATTCTCGTCTTTTGTTTCTTTATTCAGAAACACACAAGGTTCTCTTTTGATCATTGAGGGTTGTTTTATACTTTTTGGTAATATATTATGGGGTTAGAATGGGTTTTATGGTACTTTTAAGAGGTGAGGAACAAAAAACACACCTAACATGGGAATTTCATGTTACTAACCAAAAAAGGTACAACCCATCATCTATCAACTGACATCTATTGATACACATTTCATGTAAGATAAACAGCATTGTGTGGTTAAAATCAGCATAATGTGATGTATAGGCCTGCTGTAAAGTGCTAAGGGTTAGTTACCCTACTGTCCTGAGGACTCAGGTAATGTCCTACTACCATCGCAAGATCTGTTTGTAACACTGTAACCATGTGTAACCATATGGAAATGCACAGTGTGTGTCCATATATTAATTCATTAAGCACCTACAGGCTTTTTTCTCGATAAATGTTTTATCTGATATTGTAACTATGTATGAATTTGAAAGATGTGTATATTACTATGTGTAACAGCTGGTTTGTTCTCTGTCATTGCCATGAGCTGGTGGAAATGACACCACCCATTGAGTTCTGCTCACTGGAAGTGCCCCTTTCTCTGACTTCACTCACTTTAAAGACTGAGCATATGTTGTTTTGGGGGTCATTGGTCCTCACCATCAGAAATTTTGCATCAAGAAAATGATGTCTATTTTAGGCCATTAAGTTTTTCATTGTTACATTGTTTTAATGAACATTTAGCACATTTCACTAATATTCTTATTACCGTAATGAAGAAATACTGTTTTTAAATGTACATTAAAATGATACTGTAATATCATCATCATCATCATCATCATCATTATTATTATTATTATTTTAATAATTTGTGCAATGGGAATCAACAGTAACTGTCATTAGTGAGAATTACAGAACTGTTTGCATTACGTAATAATAATTGAGGAAGTGTAATGTGGCAAAATGGCAGTGCTTAAAGATAGGCTTCATTTTCTATATGCAATTTTTTTTCGCCCCTGATTTTGGAGTGATACATGGCTGAGATATGTTTTTGTGAGATTCATTCAAGTATTGACTATACTGATACAGCATACAGCATACAGCATCTAAATGTTAAATGACACAATGAAAACGTCCAAAAGCCCTACAGTTTTATGTACAGATTTATATGTGTACCATATAATAAGATCTTGTGGCTTTAGGATGCCTTCATGTGTTGTTGTGTTTTTTTTTTTTTTTTTTCCCCTTTTTCTTTTTTTCTTTTTCTTTTCTTTTATTATTATTTTACACAGTAATAATTATATACATATTATTTTACTGAATGCTGACAGGAGGACAGATAGACTGCCTGTTGTTTTCTTTCCAAAGTCATTTTAACATTATATTGCCTTGTGTTCAAGCACAGTTGTGTTGAAATGTCTCTTGATATAGATTTGTTGTTTTGTTGTAAGACTCGGTTGTAATGTTTGAGTTGAAAGGTCTAAAGTTGAAGTTTCCAATATGATACAGCAGTGTTGTCTTATGCATAGGTTTACTCTAATGTAAATCTGCATATGCAATGCCTTCAGTACATGTGGGCCACTATCGGATGATGGAGCGGAGATCTGATGTTATTGTTGCACCAAATTATATTGTATTTGTCAGTTTATTAACTTCTCATCCTATCTTTAACATGATATCTACTGTTTGACGAGAGTCTCGTCTGTATTTTTTAGGTGCTGATGGACAACTAGGGATTAAATTGGGCATTTCCTGGCATCAGAATGCTTTCTGGTGATAGTATCCGGCAACTGAAAAGAGAATATATCTTTAGAGGGATGTCTGCTGTTTATTGACAAAAGATTGCTGCATTTCTGTGTAACGACTGAATATTTTTCTTTGTAATGTTACATGTATGTTTATATAACTGAATTGGTTAAAACTTTTAGTTCTATAGCAAGAAACTTTGTGTATTTTAAGGACCTTTTTATGCTAATATAATTTTAAAACACTGGAGAGAAATGTGTGAAATTATCATATTACCATATACATATGCAGCTGAATATACAATACACACAAACACACATAATTAGTCTGTAGTTACTAATCAAAGCCTCTCTCCAAGTGTTGGGAATAATATTACAGTTCACGTGCTTGGATATCCGAATAGAAGTCAGAAGCTATAGAGGTCATACCTTTAAATTATTTTAGGCATTTATTTGAACAGGGCATAATTTTATTTTTGTTTCTTTTTTTTTTCTTCTTCTTCTTCTTGCTTGCATGATATTGCAGACACTGTTGTACTGACTTCATTGAATTCCTTATCTTCAGCCGAAGGTGTTTTCCAAGAAAAAAAAAAAAATTGTGGAGGAAACATGTTTTGTTAATTCTTCGGACACTTCAGTGTCACATTTAGTTGTTTTTGTGGAGACAAGAGAGACACTTCCTTTATGCATCAATAAAATACTAAATAAAATATGTGGTATTTATATGAGCATTCAATTTTAATTCAGGAAAAAAATGTATAATTTAATAGAAAAAAAACGGAATTAAGGAATTTTCTTTACATTTTTTTCCTAAAAATTCAAAATATTTGTGCTTTACAAATAATAATAATAATAATAATAATAATATATGTTGTAAAACAACCAATGTTGGGAAAAATTACTTTTAAAAGTAATGCATTACATTATCTATTTACATTACTACGTTACTTTTTATGGAAAGTAATGTGCTACGTTACTTTTGCATTACTTTTTAAATCTGGACAGGGCTTGCTTTTTGTTTTTAATATAAAAAGTAATATTTTTGGTAGCGATGCGGCGATTGCACTTTTCTTGGCTGATTTCCGATTTTTTTTTTTTTTTTTTTTGTAAATGTGACCTGCCAATACCGATTTTTGCCGATTCTGATTTTCTTTCTAAGAAGTATGATTGACAGCATACATGTGACCCTGGAACACAAAACCAGTCATAAGGGTCAGTTTTTTGAAAATGGGATTAATGCTTGTTCACATTTGTTCCAGACAGGAGAGCTTTCAGTCAGTAAATGGGAAAAAAAGTAACTCAGATATTTTATTGTAAATTAAAAAGTTAAATTTAAATGTGTTACTTCACTAGTTACTTTAAAAAAGTAATCTGATTACGTAACCCGCGTTACTTGTGATGTGTTACCCCCAACACTGCAAACAACAATACTGGGGTCTAAGCATCAATAGCTCATGTGGATGATCAGTTGATTTGAAAATAATGTGGATTTTACAGCGAAGTTCATCTTGGCTTTTTAATTATGGTGAGGGTTGATGAACAAGTTACAGCAGCATTGACTAGTGTCAAACGTGGCAACCGACTGAAATCACTCCCTCTTAGACTGAAACAAACTTTTATTTCGAGAGCTGCGGTTAGCAGCTCTTTTGGTGCACCCCTCAGACTGGACCTCCCTGGCCCTCCTCCAAGTATGACGCCAGCACTGGATAATTGCCGGGACTGAGGGAACAGCAGTTTAAGCACCCTGTTCATGTGTTAGATTGATACAACACATGACCAGGCACAGCCCGGTTGAAAACACTAGCATATTACGCTGCTGACTCCAGGTGGAGGGGTTGCGGGAGACCAAACATCAGAGCGTCGGCTCAAGAACCTGGTTGGCACACGGTCTGACCACTGATCTGTGAATGGAAAACTGGCAAACAGATTAGGGAATTCCCACCAAAACTGGGACTCCAAACTGAATTCCCTCAAACTGGGGCTCCCGTTAGAGACCTATTCCGAATCTGGGCCGTTTGCCTAAAGTAATCCACCATGGTGAGGATTACAGTATTGCCACTGGATGGAGGAGACCAGTAACAAAATTCAGGGCAATAATTGACCTGGGAAGGGGTTGTAACAGCCCAACAGGAGGTTGATTAGAGGGATACTTGTTTTGAACACACACGTTGCATGCCCCCACAAATTGACAGATGCCATGGTCACCCACCAATAATGGATGGCTGCTAGCAACCTCCTTACACCAGGCAATACATTAGCTTCATAGTTCATAGTTTTAGTGACAATGATGACAAATTAAATTATAAACCAAGTATCAGATTTATAGATTTTTAACAAAAGTTTAATTTTGTGCCAAAGGGGAAGTTTTGCCCCACAGGTGGGGTAAAATGCCCCGTCTGACAAAGCAATTTGTTTTAAACATTTACAGCAAAATCAGAGTACAAGCAGCTTTACCTTAAAATGAAAAGGAATATAATCAATAATTATGAATTAACAAAATTATAATAGACTATTTGAATTTTTTTGTTAGCTGATGCTAACTGGCTAGCTAAATAGCTACCTGATGCTAATTTGAGGTAATTTTTTTTTTTTTTTTTTTTTTTTTTTTTTTTTGAGGTAAGGTTTTTATTCAACCAACTAGTTAGAATACATTTGATGGAAAAACAAAGGATTTGATGGTCAGAACAGAATAACTACACTAATTGCCCATTGTACCCTGGGGGCGTTTTACCCCACTGACTATATTTGAGAAAAAAAAATTGTCATTCTGAAAATATATAATTGTGATGTTCTACAAAACAACAAGCTTTGAAGTACTTTTTTTCTTACTGCTGAAAATGAGATAATTTACTGTGAAATCCGTTTTCTCTCTGGTACATCACTAGTGTAATCTTTATAGTGAATAATTCTACGTCACTGTTATTAACATAGTCCACAGTTACAATAAAACATTATCTTGACTTTATCTTGTGGTTATTTGGGCGTTTTCCCCCATGGGGGCATTTTCCCCCCATTCTACGCTATGTTAGAATAAACTGAGGGTAGTGGCCAGTCTCAGAGAGGAGGAGGCATTTGTGTAATTCACATGCGTTGACACCCCTGATGAGACACTTTCATATGCTCTTCCCTGTGACATGACACTGAAATTGCACTCTCTCTCTCTCTTTCTCTCTCTCTCTCTCTCTCTCTCTCTCTCTCTCTCTCTCTCTTTCTCTCTCTCTCTCGCAGTTTTCTCACATTCATACCTCTGTGTTTCCCTCTCTTTATGCTGTACTATTTTATGCCTGTAATCTGACACCACTGCTGTGTCCTATCAGCACTGAGGACATAATTCATCTCAAAGAGGCCCAACAGCAAATCATAGTAAGCCAATAAATTTCCACGTCAGAGCTCAGCCAATAGGTGGTGAGCATTAAATCACACATGTTGTGTTGGTGGCCAATGGCATGGCAAAGGCACAAAGTCACAAAGCAGAGCCTCTTAATGGCTGCTGTATTGTTGTTGGGAATCTGAGGTAAACATTCTTAAAGAAGTAAAAATAGACTCAGAAAGGTGAGACATACATTCCAGTCTGGCTTCTGTGTGTATGTGTGTGTGGTTTTTCTTTTCTTTTCTTTTTTTTTTCTCTGTAGTTTGAGCAACAAATTTTGAGGGTTTGGATTTTGCAAACAAGAATTGAGATCCAATGTGTGTCAAACAATGACAAAGCTAGGATTAGAAAACAACAGTCATAGAAACAACAGATGCAAAGTCAAAAACAGAAGTCTTTAGTCAAACAAAAGAAAGGAAGTCATCTGTCATGTTGTCACTGTCTTGTGACCTGTGGTGTCAACTATGTCACTTCTCTGCCATTCACAACTCCTAAATTGTTATGTCAGTTCCTGAAGGATTGGACTCACTTCATCTCTGTTTGTTAAAATAAATATTACATATAAATAAAACAAATGTCTAAATAAATATTCTAATTTTGCTAAATCCCCAATCAAACCTGATATAAATGCCACACATGGTGGCATGATCAGTGATTACACTACTGCAGTCTGTGGTGTAGTAACATATTTTGCTATGTGGCCTCAGCCCTGAAGCCAAATAACCCTACTAAAAAAAAGTAATAGATTTAAAGTGCATTTATTTTATACTAAGTATAGTTCAAGTCTATTAACATACTTCGTGACATATTGCTTGGGACTTACTTGTTATTAAAACTTTATTTACTAGTGTACAATGCACATTTCTTAATATTAAGCTTAAAATGTGTTTTAATGTCACTATTAATGGGGATTGTGTGATCTTTAAATAATACCAGTCTTTAAATGCAAAATATAAGTGTGCTATAAGTATACTTGCAATAGTTCCACTTTAGCACAATCAAATATACTTAAGTATATATTGGACTTCAGCACTACTTCTGCACAATTAAAGTGCATTAAGTACAAAATTAATTGTTCCAATTTAGCAGACTTTAAATATACCAGTTTAGTATACTAAAAGTACAATTGCAGGATATTTTTTTATTAAGCACATAATATGTAAATATATTTGTACTTAGCATGAAATAAATGTATTTTTTAATACATTTTAGTAAATTTATTTTTCACTAGGGAAAGTTCATCATTTTTTGGAGATCCAGCATGTTATAAACATTTTGGAATAAAATTGTGGGTTGATGACATATATAAAAGTTGTTGTTTGTTTATTTGTTTGTTTGACTTATCTCTGGGTTTAGAATGGGTGGAAGCAGTCAAACCAGACAAAGTGTGTGTTTTGTTTTGTTTTGTTTTTTTGTTTGTTATTTATTTATTTATTTATTTATTTTTACTCGTTAGGCTACATAGGATCAATTTGAAGCAACTAGAGATGACATTTCAAAAGGAATATATATTTCACTTCTAAACTTAGAAAAAATACTAATAGATGTTCAGTTTTGTATACCAGCTGATATAGGAGTTCAAGAAAATTAAATAGCTGACAAATTAGCAAAAACATAATTGAATTATAGTGACAAAATAAAGATAAGTAAAAAAAAATACAAATAAAAAAAAACATTAATTAAAAGCAACATTGCCAAACACTGGCAAAACATTTGGAATACAAATGAAAGGCAGATAATTCAACAAATCGTTTAAGGCTAAAGTATTTAGAAAATAAGAAATCATTTCTACAAGGTTACAGTTAGAGCATACAAGACATAACTACACATTTCTAATGAATTAAGTTTAATGCAGCTAATATGAGTATGTACATGCAAAGAAAATGTACTAATAAATTGGGAAGAAAGAAAAGAATTTTACAAATATAAATGATCAAAACAGGAATGTGAGCTATTAAAAGTATTTTATAAATAGGAAATAATGAACTGTAAGTTGTTTAGAGCATATGTGTGCGTGTGTGTGTGCGTGTGTTTTGTTTTATGTATTAAATTGAGCTTATCGAAAGAATTTAAGAAGAGACTAAAGAATTCATGATTTTACACACTCCAACATAAGTAGGTGGCAGTATGCGCCTTTAACGACAGTTTGTAGCCCGCCATGAGAACGGAAGAAGAAGAAAAACGTCCAGCTGCTAGTGGTTGCGCACAGCAGTTGCAAGACTGTGAGAGGTCTGCTGTCAGTCACTGCTAGACCGCCATGTCCAAAGAGGTAAAAACACAAAGAAATTAGGGTTGTAGAATGTAGACTGTATTGTAACTGTTCAGCTTTCTGTCATTGTTATTAAGTAAAATGGAAAAGAATTAAATAGTTTAATTAGAGAAATTAGTTTTTGTCAAAAACTCCCATTTCTTCGCGGCTTCATCTCGTTTCTTTGTTCGCAACAGCGGCTCGTATCGATACATGAGCTAAAACGCAATTCATTTGTTTCGAATTATTACAACCCTTCATTTTGTGTTTGTCTGTGCTTTCTTGCGGTCAGTGCGTTTGATTGTGCAAGTGTATTTTTTTGCATTGGTTTTTGAGAAATGCATTTTATTTGTGGTGGCGCTGTAGGCCGCAAGATTGCAGATGCACTCCCGCATCATAGATCGATTTTATCGACACTGTCGGCATAGCTTGATAACATTGACGGTTTTAATGAGGATGAACAAGCTAGTTCAGTTCAAATCTTTGATTTAAAGAATCTTGTTTTTCATTGTTAATTTGGTTTGTGTAATTGTAATACGGTTGCAAGTAAACGCCTAAATAACTAATTAAATATGCTGTTTTTGTTTAAATGGTTAAATACATTTAGAGCTGTTTATAACGTTGTCATTTAGTGCGTTTACTTTAATGGTTTTGATTCTCACAGCAACAGACCCCCCGTGAGCCTGAGCAGCTCCGAAAACTCTTTATCGGGGGCCTCAGTTTCGAGACAACAGATGAGAGTCTAAGGGCTCATTTCGAGCAATGGGGAACTCTTACAGACTGCGTGGTGAGTACATCTGCATGCATTCACATGCTAATGAATGAGAGCAGGCTCTGAAACCAGCTGCTTACATGATTTCTTTAACCTTTTCTGCTCACAGGTGATGAGGGACCCCAACACAAAGAGGTCGAGGGGTTTCGGATTTGTGACCTATAGTTCAGTGAGTGAGGTGGATGCAGCGATGGATGCTCGTCCACACAAAGTGGACGGAAGAGCTGTTGAACCCAAGAGGGCGGTGTCTAGAGAAGTATGTGTTCATACTGAGAAACCTTAAACCATTCTTCCTGTTTTTATAAAATCAAATAGTCAGCATTCTGCTGTTTACTACTAAAAGTTTTGCTCATTATCTTTTTGTATCTAGTGATATTTGTGAATAATAATTTATTTTGTTTGTATATTGCAATAATTGCTCATACTCTCATTTCAGGACTCATGCAAACCAGGTGCTCACTCCACTGTTAAAAAGATGTTTGTGGGTGGAATCAAAGAAGACACTGATGAGGAACATTTGCGCGAGTATTTCGGGCAGTTTGGTAAAATTGAGGAGGTGAACATCATGACTGAGAAGAACAGTGATAAGAGGAGGGGCTTCGCGTTCATAACATTTGATGACCATGACTCTGTTGACAGGATTGTCAGTAAGTGACTGCTGCTCATTTGTGTCCACTATCTATGATGGTTTAAATTCAATAAATGTGTGTCTTCAATTCAAACACTGTATTCATGTTTTTCCCCCCCATTTAACCCACAGTACAGAAATACCATACAGTGAATGGACACAACTGTGAAGTCAGAAAAGCTCTGTCCAGAGAGGAAATGAACAGGGTGTCAATGAATCAGCGAGGTGAGAACTATACACTGGAAATGGAATGCAGTAAAATACACATCATTAAAAGTTAAACATACCTCAGAGTCAACCATTTTTATTTTGGCTGTCCTGATGTGTTGCGTAGCCTTTTGATGTTTTGTTCTAAAGGCTTGAACTGCAAAAAGAACCTTTTCATAAAATCCATCTTTTAGGTGGGCGAGGAGGCGGAGGAGGCGGAGGAGGTGGCGGTGGTGGAAACTTTGGCAGAGGAGGTGGATATGGGGGTACAATTTAGCATATTATGTAAAATATATGTTGTAATATGTAAAAAAAAAAAAAAAATATTTAATAACTTTTTGTCCCCAAGGCTTAGTTTACTAAACATTAAATTTCAAAGATTATGCGGACAACCCTAAGTACTTGCATTAGTCCTATTAATTAATTTATTATTATTATTATTTTATATTACAACATTGTACTATGCTTATTTCATGGAATAATTGGAAATGATGTACTCCAACCCACATTTTTGAGAGCTACTGGTCGACAGTGTTCCATCTGTGTTTTTAATTTTTTTTTTTTTCTTTTGTAGGTGGATATGGAGGAGGAAGAGGTGGTTACGGTGGAGGCGATGGATATAACGGCTATGGAGGAAATGGTATATATAGAGACTTTAAAAAAAAATGTGATTCACATTACACTTTTAAACAATTAAAACTGTATTTACATGATGTTCTTTATCTCCCATCTCTTTATCAGGTGGCTATGGTGGAGGTGGACCTAATTATGGTGGCAATCGTGGTTATGGAGGAGGCGGCGGAGGTGGTGGCGGCTATGGAAACCAAGGAGGAGGCTACGGAGGCGGTGGCGGTGGCTATGATAACTACAACAATGGTGGTGGAGGCAACTTTGGAGGAGGTCCGTTATCTTGTGAATCATTTTTGTGTCATGTTATTTTTGTTCTGCTTTGTGTTCAGTCATAAGATGTTAATGCTAAGTACCTAGTGTAGGTATGTACAGTTCTTCTGCATATTGTGCCATGCTGCTTTATTTTAAATAATCGCTGAATTTTTGCAGGCAACTTTGGAGGTGGTGGAGGCTACAATGACTTTGGCAATTACAACAATCAATCTTCCTCTAATTATGGCCCAATGAAGGGAGGAAACTACGGAGGTGGTGGAAGGAGTGGCGGTGGCCCGTATGGCGGTGAGTGAATATTGCACTGTTGTACTATATGGTATTATACAATTGTATTTGGATTCAAACCATTTTCATTACGCTTAGACTCTCTTTTGGATGCTGGAATGTTTTGAAATTTGTCTATAAAAAGCAGCAATTAAGAAGTTGTCCTAACTGAAATGTTACAAATCAAAGGTTCAGTTTTCGGTCACTTATCGATCGCGGTTCTTTTTATAGGTGGTTATGGAGGAGGATCTGGTGGTGGTTATGGAGGAGGCTCTGGTGGCCGAAGGTTTTAGATTCCAGGGTAAGAATTGCCCCACGTATGGAAAAGGGCTCTGAAGTTGGCCATTAGTTTCTTTTTAGCTCATCCATGTGCAGACATCTCATAAGATGCGTAACCTATACAAATGTTTGCCCGTAATCACTCTTCAATTGGTCGGTAAATGAGTAAAACTATTGAGTTTTCAGTGCAGGGGATCCAGCAGCAAACCTTCAAATCTTATAAAGCTAAGATCCAGTATCACAAGACGAATGTTGATTTTGAGTTGTTCTCCAAAGCTTCTGGCTGCAGCACATGCAGACTCATCCTCATTGTCCTAACCATGCAGTCTTAGCTGACCTGAAGGTTTGCTTCTGTGCTTCTACTACTCATTCCCCTCCAGTTCAGCTCTTGATAAAGACAAAGCAAGGTTGCAAAGTGTAACTGAATTTATGTTCCGTATTGTCCAACAGGCCACAGTACTTAGAGGAGAGCCAGAGAGAGATGACAGGGAAAGGAGAGAAGCAAGCAGGTTTACACCTAGATCTGCCCAGCCAAGCAGTGTGGTGGCGATATTAACGTCTGCCATGCGAAGAGAACGTGTTCAATAGGGGAGGAAAATCATGTGGGAAGGTCGGGTGGGAATTGGGGGTGTGATGGTGTTTTAAAGTTTAAAAAAAAAAAAAAAAAAAAAAAAAAAAAAAGGAACGTCTAAAAAGTACTCTTGTCCTGGAAGACATTTACTAGTTTGTAGTTTTCCCTTTTTTTGTCTGTGAAGTGCAAAGCATTCCAATGAGATTTTATGCAGGGTTTAACTGTTGTGTTGGCTTTTCTCTTGAACCAGTAGGGTGTCTGTTTTTTTTTTTTTTTTCTTTTTTCTTTTTTTCTTTTTTTTTTTTGTTTTTTTTTTTTTAATGTGAACAGTCACCAATCAAGATTAAATAAACCGCTCCAGTTTTTTTATTTAATTGTATTCGTCAGTGTTTTAATTTGGTAAATTGTGAGTACTCGCCTAGTTGCATGAATATCTTGTGTTTTATGCAACAGACTCGCAGCATATTCTGATGCTGTTGGGTATTTGCCTTTTGTGATGCAGATTTGAAGCTTTAACCCTAAAGTCACTTTGACCTTTGGTTAAAGCATTAATAAGCCTTGGTTACTGGATAATAATATAATGTTGGTTTGTTTCAACTTTCATGTGAAATACCTTTAAAGAAACCAGAGTTCTCCGAATTTAATTTCAGCAAAACCTTAAATAGCTTGCTCATTTATATTTGCAATTGGGCCTAGCACACGCTCTGGTGTTTGTGTGTTTTGCAACATATGGCTAGCACGTAGTTCTACTTCTGGATGAATGATGTTTCTTTGAGTTCCACTGGTGAATGAAATCCATAAGAGGATTTTTAGCGACTCTGAATTGCCGCCTGAAGGCAATCTTGCACGTAATCGGTCAGACTATCTGATGAAGTGCCAGCAAAGATTCTAGCCATCGGGAGGAGCCAGCTTAAAGCCTAGCCAAAGAGAAGAGACTGTTGAGAAGCGGTCCATCGAAGAGAGGCTAGCCATTGGGATGAGCCAGCTGAGAGGCTAGCTTATTGGAATCGCCAGCAGTCTTATTGAGAACAGATGATTGCTGTTGTAAGACTAGCGAGAAACAGCTACCAAAGTAAGGTATTTAACATACCAGACTGGTAGGTAAGAGGAGAATTTTAGTTTTCTTTCATGTGAATTATTTGTGCTCTTCAAAATTAGGTAACAGTGTAAAGATTTTGTTGCTTGGTTGTTTTCGTGGTTGTGGTGAAAACATGACTGCCGAACTATCACAGTGAGCAAGTTTTCTACTGTGTTTTAAGTAAGGTTCGGTATCTAATTTTATGTTTTAAAAGTAGTCTTTTGTGTCAGTGGTGCATGAGACACTTATGACTATAAACTTTCTGTGCTTGGTTACATGTCTTTTTGTTTCTTACCTTATTTTGCTTTTAAGTCAATTCATTCTTTTTCTAGGGATATAAACTGGTGGATTACCTGGGTCACGGTTACAGCAAGAACAACTGGCCGGTGATCTCGAAGGTAAGTGCATTTTATTCAATTATTATTTATTTATTTTGTTTTAAAAAGCTTTTTTTTTTTTTTTTTTTTAAAAAATAGATGAGCGTCAGAAGTGTCTCTTTTAAATGACGTTGTCTTTGATCTGTGCGGTAATGGGAGTTGTATTGTACAGTTAACACAAACTTTTTCTGCTTGTTTCTACCCACACAGATTATCAGAGAGTGGAGTCGGACACCAAAAAAATAGCTGCTGGACAGCATTAGAATTGTTATTTTTCAGAAGACTTTATTTATATTTATTTATTTTTTTACAGTGTTTTAATAAAAGTTTAAAACATCAAGTATGGGGTGAAATGCTTTATTTACCTATGTGCTGATTTCTCACCTAATGTTATTACATGATGTCTCATGTCAAGTGAGATTATAAGCATATAACAGGCCTTAGAAAAAAAGAATGTGGTGAGATGCTTTGTTTCATGTCAGTTGAGTTATCTGAGAAATAAGTAATAAAATATATTTTGAATATGGACACATGAACATTTGCATTTGGATTTACAGCTCAACATCATTAGTCAAGTCACTGGTACAAGTTACTCTGAAGTGCTTGACACAGGTATCATATTAGGGAGGTTTTAATTCATGGCCTAATATTTTTGTTTTATGCATGTAGACCTGGATATAAAGTAAATAATTGTATATGCTGTGATACAGATTAATATACCTGTATAAGTAGCACTTTTTTACAGCTTTTCTCAATTGCTAAAACACTATAACCATTCTTTTGAACTCAAATTTCAAAACCATAATGCCATTTTTCAAAATGGACACCCATTTCCCTAAACTATAAACACTGTTCCCCTGCTGTTCCCCCTGAGTCAGATTTGGTAAACTGTTACTGCAAAACTCTACTCGACTTTTCCTCAGTTGCTTTGGTGCATTTCTCAGATCAGAAATGAAATTCTCCAAAGTACTTGTTCAATCTCCACATCATCAAGTCATTTGTGTACATCATAAAATGTTTCTCATTCTTTTGAACAAGTTGCGTTTACTTGGGTACATTCATGCAACTGATTATGATTTGTCTGTGGTTTCCTACATAATCAGTTGCTATTGTCATGTTGCTCAAAATGTATTATATAGTTCTCTGGGCTATAGTCTTACCCCTAAAAATATCAAGTCATTAGCTCATTGTATAAATCAAGTCAAGTCAAGCTTTATTGTCATTCTGCTACATGTGTGGACGTATAGTGGAACGAGATGTCGTGTCTCGAAGGGCAACGGTGCTACATACTAGTTAAACATAATATGAACATACAACAGTGCACAAATAAGAAAGCAATTATAGACCTATGCAACAGTTAACCATCTGACTATACATATACTATAAATACTATAACTATAATAAATAGTTGACTACACATACAAAACTAAGACTACAAAAACTTTACTTAAGTACAGTACATGATGTTTTCCAAAAGAGACATTTGTACATAAAAAAAAAATGTTTAGTACATGAGATTGTGCAAAATAGATATTTTGTGCATTAAATTGTGCAGAAGAGAGATTTTGAGGGAAGCAGCGCATAGTGCAAAATGATTCATAGTGCAATGCACAAATAAACATATGTAATCATTACAGTAAATGCAACATTTTTGAGCTAGTTGTCATAAACTGCCAAGCATATTTTCTACACATTTCTACATTTCTAT
>NW_026129535.1:0-84669 GCF_022985175.1 Labeo rohita | reverse complement strand
CCTGTAGCTACATTATTGTTTGTTACTTTCTTGGTTAAGTGCACTGTAAATACGTGTACTGTAAAATAAACTGCATCCCTTGTTCTTAATCACGAATTTAATAATGTTTTTTCAAGTAAATGTATCTTGATTTAAGAACCCTTAGACATTTGCACTGGCAAACAAGACAAAAAAAATACAGAGGACTAACGCTTTTTTATATTACTTTTTTTTATTTATTTTGAAAGATTAATTAAAAAGTAATGGAGATCTACTCCATTACTCATTCATGTACTCATTCATTCCTCTCGTTTTTCCAATGATTTGTGTTTCCGTGTGGCCCTCCACATTTTCTTATGGGAGGCTGAAACACCACCTGATTCTGTTGTGTTAAATTGGACTCTATTTAGTTTCATTTAACCATGGTTTATTTTTGTCAAAATCCTTGCTTGATATTCACAATATAAATTTCCATAGTTCTAAGCAAAGGTTGAGCTATGATTCTGATTCAGTAACCTGTGTAAGGTTTTAGCAAAACATTTTTGTTCTCTGTTTATAAGTCAAATGTTCAGCATGTTTAAATAGAAAATAATGTACCTTAGTGTATATAGCCAGATATGTGCTTTAATATGCTATTTTCCAATTGTTAGTGTAAATGAGTTGATGAGAAAATTTGTGCTGCATTACCTGTAGACATAGTAGTCTAATAAAAGTCTCTTCTCTTTTCTCTGTGTAAAACTAAGTGACAAATTACCACAATAGAAATTCTGTGATTTTACTATATAGAAAGTGCTTCAACATTACTACTTGTGAATGCTAGACTTAAGCCTGCAAGGGATGAATTTTAAATACACATAATATCCAACATTTGCATGTTTTTTTAATTACACATTTTTTTCTCAAAATCTAGGAAGAGAAATAAAGTATATTATTTAAAAGAGAAAATTTAAAAACAGTTTTTATTACCTCAATTATTTCTGCCAATTCTCTAAACCAGAAGAATGAATGTGTCGTGTCCAGCTTAATAAGGGGAATGTTTTTTTTTTGCAAGTGTAAATGTACAGCAGATGTGTTGTCATAGTGATGAGAAAGCAGCTCTTGCCCCAAAGAGTTGGCCCATCTGTTTTCTGTTTGAAGTGGACAGACACATTGAGAGACAGGAAAAGACCCTGTCACAGGCAGAGGTGTGACCATAAAAAGAAAAGGAGTGACAGATAAAGCTGAAACAATGTGGGAAAAGGACCAAAAAGGTAAAGATTTGTGTGTGACTTCAGAGAAACAACATAATTTAATTTGCGGATAAATGATTTGGCATATGGGTTGTGCTGTAATGCTGTTGTGATGGATACAAATAGAATGAATGTTTACAGTAATAATATTACAGTTTTTCTTGATAGCTAAAACACTACAACCAATCTTTTGAACTAAAATTTCAAAACCATAATGCCATTTTTCAAAAAGCACACCCATTTCACCCAAATGTAAACACTGTTCCCCAGCTTTAACACATGAGTCAGATTTGGTGAACTGTTACTGCAAAACTCTACACAAAAATCCCTACATTTCTCAGTGCTTACACTATGTGGTAATTTAGAAAGCACTAGCATTCAATATTGTTCACTCAAGTCTGCAAAGTTGGAGCTCATTTAGCACACAATTACCCAAGTGGAAACACTAGGAGTCAAAAATTATCACACACCAATCAGAACCTTCGATGTAGATAAAAGGGCCAATGAAATTCTCGAAACTACTTGTTCAACCTCCACATCATCTAGTCACTTGTGCACATCATAAAATGTTTCAAATTTTTTTGAACAAGTTGCGTTTGCTTTGGTACGTTCATGCAACTGATTATGCAACTGATTTGTCTGCAGTTTCCTACATTATCAGTTCCTATTGTCATGTTGCTCAAAATGTATTACATGTATATAGTTCTCTGTGCTATAGTCTTACCCCTCAAAACATCAAGTCATTAGCTCATCATATGTCTTTACAGTAAATGCAAAATTTTTGATCTAGTTGTCATAAACTGTCAAGCATATTCTACACATTTCTATTAGACTTTTTGTAAATTTGCCATGAATTGCTCAAGTGAATATTGACTTTCACTAATGTAGAGACTGCAGATCAACCAATGATAAAGCAGTTCTCTGAAATAGCTCAAAGGTACATCTCAACATCTCATGAGCCTTCAATTGGAAAGCATTTACAGACAGAGGACAACACAAGAGTTACAAATTCTGACAGTGTCTAATTTATATATATTATATATATATTATTTCTAATTTATATTTCTGCCTTTGCCCATATTTCTTTTTCTTTTCTATTTCACAATGACTTTGTAATGTATTTTCTTTTTTATTTTCTTTCTTTTTTTTTTTTTTAGTCAGACCACTAGTAAAAGTGTAACTGTGAATCCTGTCCGGTCTTTTTCAATCAATATCCTGCATACAGTAATAATTTCGAAGAGGAAGAGCAGGAGGTGAAAGAGGAAGAGGAGGAGAAGGAGGACGACGACGACAACAACAACAACATGGAAGAGAAATAGGAAGGGCAAGGGCAAGAAAACAAGCAGTCTTATATATTTTAGTTGATGCATGCCAGGGTTGGATCAGGCATGCTAGAGGATTTTACTCCCATTGCCTGTCCAGGGCAAATTTAGTCTGTGATGTTGAGGAGGTTCTTTGGCCTGTGCCAGACCAAAGACAGGATGCTGGGGCACAATAATTATTTTTGTTGTTGTTTGCTGTTTTGTGCTGTACTCTACAGTACAATCAATTTTGGATTAAAACACTTGCAAATGCATTCATTTGCAACACTTATTACCAGTTTTCATAGTATTGTTTTGAATTGATCCCATCAGTGTGTAAAACTGTGTTGTACTGTGTGTGTTTTTGAGGATTTGTGTGTCATGTCTGAGAACAAAGTTTTTTTTGTGTGATTTAATTGATCTCTTTTTTTTTTATCTTTTCCAATGCACTTTTTTTTCTTTCTAGTGTACTAGCACTTACTGTTTTCAAAAAATAAAAAATAAAATAAAATAATAATAATAATAATAATAAATAAAAAAAAAAAAAAAAAAAAAAAAAAATATATATATATATATATATAAAGAAGCAACACTGAGCTAGTCACATTTTGTTAATGCTTTTTAAAATGCATATTAGCATTTTTACTGGAAACAAAGTCTACCAAAATACTAAACATATAAAGCATTATTTCCACACGGTGGCACCAGAGATCGATTAAAAGCTAATTGATATAATAAGACATACAAATGCAAAAGATAAGCACTGTTACGTTTTACAAATCTGGGTTTTGTTTTATGATATTAAAAATCTACAAGAATGTGTATTTAATTCTACAAAAATCCCATATTTGGTATTTTAGAGTAACCTATTTTATTAGGACTAAAGTTAAGAAAGTGACATGAAGTGACATGAAGCTCAGGTCATAAACCCTGAACTACAATTCACACAGTAAGATTTCAAAAAGACCAGTTGGCTACCTACAGCAGATCTTGTAAATTTAAATATTCTCAGTAGTCAGGTGATATTCACACAAATGTCAGCTGCAGATGCTTGTCAGACAGAAAGCTATTTTTGAAGAAGTCAGTAAAAAATAATATAAGACCCCACAACCTGAGGCTGACAGAAACAAAGCCATTATACAATTACACATTCGTGTCCTTTGTCATTTAACACACTTATTCAAACACCCCATCACCCACTCAGCACTGCTCAGCAATCAATCAGAAAATACAGGTGGCGGCAAGCAAGAGCTCCTCTTCCTGTAATATAATTTGTGAATTTTTAAAATCTAGATTATTTAAAATTCATTCCTTGCAGGCTGACATCTCATATTCACCAGTAATGCTGAAGCATTTGTTCTGTCCATACAGTACTACCACATGATTTCTAATGTGATAATTTGCTTCTTAGTTTTACGTAGAGAAGAGAGAAGAGACTGTTATTAGACTATTATCTTTACAGATAATGCAGCACAGATTTCCTCATCATTTACAGTCCTAACAAATGGAAAATGCCCCTTTAACATTATATTTCCCCTTTAACTTTTCATTTTCTTCATTTTCCTGCACCAGGTTTATGAAATTGCATTCCTGGAAATTCTTCCACCTTCTGTTTTATTTACTTGCATGAGACATTGATTAAAAGTATGCTAAATGAATCAATAAATGTAGATTTTTAGATTTTCTTATGAAAGATGGTGAAAATGGTAAGGTGTTTATTACAAAGCATTGTTATTTGGTTGCTTATATATGCTCTATGATAGCATCAGATATTTGTATACTTGTAGCTTGAGCAATCCAATTTTATTTATCACATTTATAAATCAAATTTATAAGCAATTGTTTTTAGTCCATCTGTGGCCCGTTTTCTGTGTACCACATCACATCCAATTCACTTAACATCATCGCTCATGGCCCTTGTGCACTTTGAAGTCTATGTGCCTTTTTAAGATGTGTTGTCAATGCCTCAAAGTGCACACTGTGGATACGAATAATGATTTACAGGCTGCAGTGTTATTATCTGATATAGTACTGGTCTAAATGAATCTCCTGTCACATTTGAAGCTTATTTATGATCAGTTCAGTCAGTTGGTTATGTGGTGAAGCTAATTTGGTGGATTAAAGTACTAACTTACTCCTTAGTACTCCATTAATCTCAAATTTTATGACACCTTAGTGAATGTCTGTGAGTATGTGACGTTAAGTGCACAGTATGCATATTATTGTGAAGTCCATCTGTTAATGTATGTTCATAGGAAGAATACATTGCAGACACAATTATCAATTTTAATGCACTACTGCATAAACAGGCAATATATATATATATATACACACACACATATATATATATATATACATACATACATACATACATATATATATATATATATATATATATATATATATGATATATACTGATATATACACTACCGTTCAAAAGTTTGGGGTCAGTAAGACTTGTAATAGTCTTTAAAGAAGTCTCTTATGCTCATCAAGGCTGCATTTATTTGATTAAAAATATAGAAAAAAAAAAACAGTAATATTGCAAAATGTTTTTACAATATAAAATAATGTTCTTTATTTTAACATACTTTAAAATAGAATTTATTCCTTTGATGAAAAGCTGAATTTTTATCAGCTGTTACTCCAGTCTTAAGTGTCACATGATCCTTCAGAAATCATTCTAATATGCGGATTTATTATTAGAATGATCAATGTTGGATAATATCAACAGTTGTGCTGCCAAATATTTTTTGGAACCTGTGATTTTTTTTTTTCAGGATTCTCTCATGAATAACAAGTTTAAAAAGTACAGTGTTTATTCAAAATATAAATATTTTATAACAATGTAAATTATTTATTATTAACTTTTAATAAACTTTTAATTATTAACTTAATACATCCTTGGTGAGTAAAAGTATTAATTTCTTTAAAAAGAAACAATAAAAATGTACTGACCCCAAACTTTTGAACGGTAGTGTATATCATTTGACATATATATATATATATATATATTATATCAGTTGACAGCGTTCTGTGACACCGTAGATTTACTGTAGTTTCCTGGATTTATATGTTTTTGTTTTTTACTATAATGTAAATGTTCTAATACACTGCACTCTTGTTTGTACATTCACCCTTTTTGAATCCACGTTTTTTAATAGTATGTGTATGATGTATTCATTACCAAATTAAATGTACTTTTTTGTGCTCTCTGTGTGTTTGTTCCAGTCTGTTTTGATACTTATCAAATAAAACATAAAAATGAATCACAAAGTTGCAGAGCATATATGGTAACACTTTTTAGGGACCACTTTAGTTTGTAATTTCATAATCAAACTTGATTATATCAATCAATCAATCAATCAATCAATCAAATAAATAAATAAATAAATAAATACATTTCTCCACCTCAAAATCAACCAGCAAACTAAATAAATGAATAAAAAAGTGCCGGTAATAGGTTTAAAACTGAACATTGATTACATCCCTTTTATCTCTAAATTCACATTGCAGTCAGTTTTCACCAGCTGCAGACAGAAAAAACCCAGCAGTTAAACCTGCAATCAACATGTAAAGATTATTTTCAAACATTTCCTACAGTAAGCCAGAACAAGTGTTATATAAACTTTCATATCTACCACTGCACATGTATCATATATTGTACAATATTTGATTATGCTTTGTACAATAGGAATAACTATGCACTTTGCTAGGTTTCTAATTAATCCTAATTGTTTGAATTTACTGTAATCCACTGTGTGTGTGATTACTTTTTTAATATTATTAAATGGGTATTTTTTTAATACCAATGCAAATCTTGTTGTAAATGTACTGCATCATCATTATATATTTCTAATTTAATATTAATTGCATTATAATTATTCATATCCATTGGCCTTATGTCATTGTAATGCAACTGAATTAGTTATTATAAATGAGACGACTCTTCTTGTTCTCGTCTTTGTTTTTAATGAGTGAAGTCAGTTTGGCTTCGCGTTTAACCTAATAATAAAAAGGTTTACTATCAACCACAACGTGACGCTATTGAGCTACTTGTCCTTCCACTCACTTTTTATCAACCTCATGATTTTTTTGATCATGATTTATGTTCATAATACTCATATTGCACCTGTAGTTTCCATTTTTATACCTTATCGCTTTCATAATCAAATTAAATTATTGGCTAATAAATATCTCTTATCTGCATACAATCCCCCTTCAAAAGAAGAGAATACAATAAACAAAAACCAAAAATTATCAGATGAATGTCTGATACAAATGATGTATCTTACATTTGTTGATATTCATTTACATTTGATCATCCCATTAAAAATCTCTACATAAACAGTATATTAGTATAGTATAATAACAAATCACCCAGCAATAACACCCAGCAATAACAAAATTATTATTATTATTATTATTATTATTATTATTATTATTATTATAAAAATAATTAAGCATAAAATAAGAACATGAAATCTTTACATGTTGATCTTTATTGTTTATTTGGCTACTTTCACTTGGAAATACAACAACAATAGCCACGAATAACATCAACGTCATTGCATAACAAATCACGGCTGAACATTTTGTCTATTCCTCAGGCTGACACACTGATTGCGGATGCTGTCTCTTTTAAACTATTTTTAGACAGATTTATTGGCATGTGTGGATCATTTAGAGGTGGCTGCAAATTCCATTAAAGGCCGGCTTAGTTGTTTTTGCCTTATGTAAATGTAAACTTTAGTCAAGACAAAGGTGCACACACACACACACACACACACACACACACACACAAAAATACAGAAAAGCAAAGTGTGAATCCTGTGTCTTTGTTTCCCTATCGTAAAGTTTGAGTGCATCTAGATTAGGCAGATTAGGCAACCGACTATTGATTCCTGACCATTCCCTTGTTTCTCTTCTAACACAGCATAATAATCAGAATTTGTGTGTGCTTGTTTACATTGAAAATGTGACATTTAAAATCATTAGGCAAGTTTATTGTTTCCAAATCAGATTGAGAGGCCATTCAACTCAATAACGGACATTATGAAGTGGCAACATGGGACTTTAGAGTGTCACATTGATTTCCGAGGAACACATGACATATGCTTTTAAACAGCTGGAAACATGTATTGTAAACATAAGCACTAATAAGAATGTATATCCTCTAAAAATGCCAAACTATTGTTACACAGTGGGTTTCAGAACGGACGCTCTAGTTTGCATAAGCATCTTGCGCTTCTTTTGTGAATTACTGCAAACTTTACACGTAAATATTATCTGATAAACATACATTACATTATCATTTTGTTTTACAATCACTTCATTGTCATTATCAATAAACTGAAATTATTACACATCTTGGTGAATCATCTAATCCTTACCTGAAACTGTGTGCGATATGTTTTCATTAATATATATGTCAAAGCAACACGCATATAAAGTTCCAGTAACACTTAATTATAAGGTCCCATTAGTTATTGCATTAACTAACATTAAATAACCACGAGCAATACATTGTTTACAGTATTTATTTATCTACTAAATGTTGACATTAACATTAACTAAGATTTAACTGATGTAGTTAACTAATGTTAACAATTGAAACCTCGTTGTGAAGTGTTGCTGTCCTAGCAAACAAGCGTTACATGCTGAAAACATATTTTAATATAACGTAATTTATATATATATATATATTATTTTATTTGTATACACAACCCTTTGGTTCAGTGACTGTATTTTGTATGATTGTTGTGCATTGGTCCTTTTGTACTGGCAGTGAAGATGCTCGTTCTTCTGAAAAAAATTGTGCACATTCTTACGTAAAATGGTACACTTTGATTTGCAAGCATCTTCCATACTTTTGAGCTCCTCCTGAAAGTGAAGACAACACCAACCAAGAACCAAGAGGATGTAAACCTTTTTACAGTTTTTCTCAATTGCTAAAACACAATTTCTGAAACCTTGCTCCATTTTCTGAAACCATTAAATGCAAAACCTCATCTTCAAGCACTATTTACAAAACCTCTGACTCCTCTTGCAAAATGAAACTTTCGCCTAAAAACAGTTTTACCTGTGTTCAAAATCAAGCACTGCTCTCAAATCAAAAACAAAGTGATCAAAATGATATACACTATCAAGCAGTCAGTAAACAATACAACAAAAAACAGAAAACACATTGTTCAAAACATATAGTTCTCAGGGAGAAGCAAATTTTTAATCTCAATGTTTTGGGCCATACAATTTGTTCATTGTACAGTAAACAGCATACAATGCACTGTACTATAGTATACAGTACTAAAAGGGACAAAAATCAAAGGAGTAAACGTGATCAATTTGCTTCTTCTTGTCTTTGGGCTGGGTCAGGCCAGAGCACTTCGTCAACATCATAAGCAATATTGTCCCTCCTGAGGCAACGGTGGAAGAAGCCTCTTGTGTGCTGTATCCAGCCCTGACATGATTCCTCACCTATATCACCACAAGCTAAATCCATGGCTTGCAGAAGATTTACTCTGGTGTAGGGTTGTCTATCATACACTTTCCATCTCGAAGAGGAGAAAAACTCCTCAATCGGATTCAGGAAAGGCGAGTATGGAGGGAGGTACAAGTTCATAAACTGCTCATTGATGTTAAACCATTCCCTTACTGGAGCAGCTCGGTGGAAACTGACATTGTCCCACACTATCACATAGGTGGGAATGGGATTCTCATTTAGCTCCTGACCCTGATGGTCTTGAACCTGCAGCTCAAATAAAATATCTCTTAGATTGGCAATAAATCTTAGAAGGTGCTGGGTGTTATATGGCCCGAGTGTAACATGGTGATGTAGAACACCATGGTTGCTAATAGCAGCACAGATGGTGACATTGCCACCTCGTTGACCAGGGACTTCAACAATGGCCCGCTGTCCAATGATGTTTCGGCCTCTCCGTCTCCTCTTTGTTAGATTGAAGCCTGCTTCATCGACAAAGATGAAGTCATGGGGTCTGTCCAAGGATTCCAAGTCAAATATTGTCTGTGTAGAAATACAATATACTGCATTTAGAATTTTGTAAGTCATACAGAGACAGTGCTATACTGTAGAGTACAATTAAGCCTACTGTATGCACTTCTGATTCACATACATTGTATGTACTGAAGAGTAATGTCATTCACATAGTATGTGTTAGTACTGTAGAAAATCTGGATTACAGTAAATGTTTCTGAATGTACACTTACTTGCACATACTGAGCTCGCAGTTCTTTCACCCTTGGTGAGTTGCGCTCAAAGGGTACTTTGTATACTTGTTTCATTCGCATCCTGTTACGATGAGGGACACGGTCAATTGTGGAAATGCTCACACTGTTGATTCCCTGGAAGTGTGTTGTCTTGTATCACTCGTTCCTGGATTTCTCTGAGTCGTATTACATTATCTTGAAGGACCATGCCCACTATAACGGCCTCTTGCTCTTGAGTGAATAAAGCCGTCCTTCCACCTGCATGTGGCAGCCTCGCAATTCTACAAAAAGTAGATGTGCAGTTACAACAAATATTCATGCAGTACTATACATACAGTAATGAACTTTACAAATGTCTATTGAAACAGTTGCATATAGTGTAGTACAGTAAATTTGCAATTACAAAAATAGAGTAGTATACTGTACCTGTTCTCTTCTCTGAATGTCCTTACTATGGTGGACACAGAAAATCAGCTCAAATTGGGTTGCACTCTTAGTCCTGCTTCCCTCATTGTCAGTCCATGGACAAGAACATGGTCTATGACTGTTGCTCGAATTTCATCAGATATTTCCACTCTTTGTCTTCCTCTTCCTCCTCCTCTTCCTCTTTCTTGCCGCCCTCCTCCTCTTCCTCTTTCTTGCCTTCCTCCTCTTCCTCTTTCTTGCCCTCCTCCTCCTCCTCCTTCTTGCCCTCCTCCTCCTCCTCCTCCTCCTCTTCCTCTTTCTTGCCACCACCCTCCTCCTCCTCCTCCTCCTCCTCCTCCTCGCCACCACCCTCCTCCTCCTCCTCCTCCTCCTCCTCCTCCTCGCAATTGAGAAAAACTGTAAACAGGATGATTGGTGTAAACTGTTAATATTTTTATCTTGTGGGAAACACGAAAACAGCTTCTGAAGGGTAGTAGGCTACTAAATAGGTGTTATATAACACTGCATGGTGTTTATAAACAAAAGAGGGTATTCTAAGGTACACACTCAGCTGTATATTCATTCATACACAAAAGCACACACCAAGTAAAGTAAGCCTGCAGGGATGACAGACTGTGGTGGCTTGCAGCTCGGTCTGATGAATGAGCTCTTACTGCAAGCCATGTATTATCAATAGAGTTCACATAGAGGGGAAGGATATTCACCAGAGAGAGGGCGAACAGGGTGAAGAGGGAAGAAACAAGGAAGAGAAGAGAAGAGAAGAGAAGAGAAGAGAGAGAGAGAGAGAGAGAGAGAGAGAGTGAGAGAGAGAGAGAGAGAGAGAGAGAGAGAGAGAGTGAGAGAGAGAGAGAGAGAGTGAGTGTGGGTGTGTGTGAAATTAGTTGAACTGACATAGTGTTCTTGGCATTGCACCAGATACTACTGGAACCACATCTAAAATATTAGACATCTGCTGCATATGTAGAGAAAGGATTCCATTTATTATCAGTAGGCAAGGGTGTAACTTTGGTTTGAGAAGCTGAGACAGCCAATCCTACAGTGTTTCCTCTACATTCCCAGTGTCCCCACAAGATTTTGTGAGAGTGGATGCACATTGATTCCTCTAGGGCAGAGGTCTCAATTCCTGGAGGGCTGCAGCTCTGCAGAGTTTAGCTCCAACCAGGTCCAACTCACACCTGCATGGAAGTTTCTAGTAATCCTGAAAAACTTGAACAGCTGGATCAGGTGTGTTTGATTAGGGTTGGAGCTAAACTGTGTAGAGCTGTGGCCCTTCAGGAATTAAATTTGAGACCAGTGCTCAAGTGGTTCGGGGGGTATGTCCCCCATAAGGAAATGTTGTTCATTTTAAATTTAAATGCAAAAATCTGGTGCGTTTGAGAGCAGAATCAAGTGACTAGATCAAATGAAGAAATATGTGGTCTTGTAAACAATTTTGTGCTCTGAAGTAATTTATTGGTTGCATAGATGTGAATGTGATGGCAGGGCACAAGCTTTGTTATGCCCCTGCCAGTAGGTTGTCAGCAAAAATGGGATACGTTTTGGTTAAATGTGTATTAAATACATATAATTCTATTCTACCTACACTATTAATGTTTTAAACAAATTAAGGTCTCTTGTAATATGTTTTCTTTTACCTTCATCTTCTAAAATTCCATTTCTATTTTTTCCACCATTACATTAAAAACAAACAAACAAACAAACAAAAAAACAGTGTATTACTTTTTATTTAACTGGACATGCTACTTTAGCCAAATGCTACTGTCCTATTTTATCTAACACGTTAAGGTAAACTGGGATTTTATTTTTTATTTTTTATTTTATTATTATTTATTTTTTTAACTGAAAGAAACTTATTGAATAAAAAAATAGCACATGGTAAGATGTTATACAATTATATTATAGATATATTATGAAATACTGTTTAGAATAGCATCCGAATTTATCTGCTCATGCATTACTTGTTATGGATTGTATGCATCTTGAGGGTGATTTACTTTGTGCACATAATGTTGAGGTGCAGGCCATTAGACCAATGTTCAGGCAGGGGTACTGCAAAAGTAGTATAATGTCATAAACACGACTGCTTTCATTTAACCAGCTTGTTGCTATTCATTTTTTTTTTAATGTTTGTGCATGCTATGCCACATGGATCTGCTGAAATGATTACTCCTGCACTGACAGACAGGTTTGTTTGCTAGTGTCAAAGATTAAGTATTATGAAATAATAATATTATTATTAAATTCATATTATTAACTGTTTGCAGCTTTACAGTTTTTATTTCAACTGCTTACACACATTTTCAAAACTTTGCCTCTTTTTTTTCAAAACTTTACACACACATCCAAGAATTGCACACATCTCTTGCAAAATGAAGCGCTGCTTTCAAAATATCACAAACACCTCTCAAGAGCGAACATTTGTCTTACATTGCAAACACATAATATTATATTTTTGGATGTATCATATACACACAGTAATTCAAAACCTAAAGCTCTTCTTTAACATGCTCCTATGTACATTTCTGTACAAGACTGAAAGTAATTGTAACTGTAATTATCAGTCACTCCTCTCTTCCTTCTCTGCTAATGTCTCCACTGCTAAATGGACATACTATCATAACAAAATTAATAATTCAAACTCTCGCATGCTCTTTAAAACATTTTCCTCCCTTTTTTGTCGTCCTCCACCTCTTTCATCAACTCTAACAGCTGACGACTTTGCCACTTTCTTCATTAATAAAATCAAAACCATCAGCGCACTATTTTCCATACCACAATCTGCCAAGCACATCTTACCAGCAAACATACACTTGTTCACATCCTTCTCTTTGCTCTCTGAGGCTCTCTGAAGTCTCCAAACTCATCCTTTCTAATTATCCTACTACTTGTCCGCTTGATCCTATTCCATCTCATCTTCTTCAAGCTATTGAACCTACAGTTGTACCTGCACTCACTCACCTCATTAACACATTTCTTCACACAGGTGTTTTTTACCCTCTGCATTTAAACAAACTCTTATAACCCCTCTACTTAAGAAACCTACCCTTAACCCATCTCTATTAGAGAACTACAGACCGGTTTCTCGTCTTCCTTTCATTGCAAAAACACTTGAACGCGCTGTGTTCAAGTCTTTACCTTTTTCACACAGAACAACCTCCTGGACAGCAACCAGTCTGGTTTCAGAAGTGGACATTCAACTGAGACTGCCTTGCTCTCAGTTTTTGAAGCTCTAAGACTGGCTAAAGCGGATTCCAAATCTTCAATACTTATCTTGCTGGATCTGTCTGCTGCTTTTGACACAGTTAACCAACAGATCCTTCTGTCAACCCTATTGGCAAAGGGCATCTCAGGAACTGCACTCCAGTGGTTTGAGTCTTACCTCTAAGACAGGTCCTTCAAGGTATCTTGGAGAGGTGAGGTATCCAAGTTGCAACATCTAGCTACTGGGTACCTCAGAGCTCAGTTCTTGGACCACTTCTCTTCTCTGTCTACATGGCATCACTAGGTTCTGTCATTCAGAAACATGGCTTTTCTTATCACTGCTATGCTGATGACACTCAACTCTACCTCTCGTTCCATCCTGATGATCCAATGATAGCTGCTCGGATCTCAGTTTGCCTAACAGACATTTCTTGCTGGATGAAGGACCAACATCTTCAACTCAATCTTGCCAAGACAGAACTGCTTGTGGCTCCATCAGACCCATTGTTTCATCACAATTTCACCATCCAGTTAGGCACATCAACCATAACTCCTTCAAAATCAGACAGAAATCTTGGAGCTGTGATTGATGATCAGCTGACTTTCTCAGACCACATTGCTAAAACTGCCCAGTCTTGCAGATTAGCTTTACTCAACATCAGGAAGATCAGGCCCTTTCTTTTGGAACATGCTTCACAACTCCTTGTTCAAGCTCTCGTTCTGTCCAGGCTGGACTATTGCAATGCTCTTTTGGCAGGTCTTCCAGCCAGTTCGATTAAACCTTTACAATTAATCCAGACTGCAGCTGCGAGATAAATTTTTAATGAGCCGGAAAAAAACGCACGTCACACCTTGGCATTATTGTGCCATCCCAAAGAGGCATAAAATCACTTTTACGGCTTTTCAAATTAAATGTACCCTCCTGGTGGAATGACCTGCCCAGCTCAATCTGAACAGAGTCCTTACCCATGAAACACTTCATTCAAAACTTTACAATAATTTAACAAAATCCAGTTTTAGTACCGTATGATACACACATGGTTCATACAGTCAGATTCTGTTTGAACCACTTACACACTGCTGTGCTCAATGTTAAACACTTTGTAAAACATTTATACATTTATAATGATACAGTCTGGTTTTAATTTTTTTTTAGATATTGTTAAAGGGGTCATCGGATGCCCATTTTCCACAAGTTGATATGATTTTTTAGGGTCTTAATGAAAAGTCTATAATATACTTAAACTTAAAAATTGTAACGATGAGAGGGAGACGAAAGGCGAGCGGATCCATGCGCAAGCTTTTATTTACATGACGAGACAAAGACATGGTCAAGCAGGCAGGGTCAGAACAACCTCAAAGAGGTATGTATGGGCGAGACACAAGAATAGTACGAGAAGCAGGCGTAGGTCGATCTGTGGCTAACGTAATCCGAAAGGGGCAAGGAAGAGGGGTCGTCCAAACAAACAAGCGAGTAGTCCAAAGGCAGGCGGCGAGACAGACGAGATGAAATGGCCAGGCGAGAAAGCTAAACACAGGGAACTTGGGAACTCGGGAACTAGGGAACTAGGGAACGCAATACACAATGCAATAAACCACAACAATAACCACAATACTCCGTGAGTAACAGGGGGAAAGTCCGGGGCTTATATAGGGCGCCTAGCCACAGGTGTTGACGCAATCAGAGAGCAACATCTGGTGGTGAGTGGACCGAAGTTCACTGACCAGATTCATGACAGAGACCCCCCCCCCAAAGAGCGGCTTCCAGATGCTCCAACCCACCCACAGTCCAGGGGAGCGGTGGGGTGGGGGCGAGCCCACCAGGGTGGAGCAGGAGGCAGAGCAGGAGGCGCAGTAGCCCTCCAGGGCAGAGCAGGAGGCGCAGGAGCCCTCCAGGGTGGACAGGGTGAGAGTTCATAAGCAGACTCCGTGGCCGGTTCAGGACCAGGCCTGAGTACTCTGGCTAGGAAAGGATGATTGGGTGCTACCACCGTGCAGGGAGCTAGGACAGACGACCCCGTTTCTTGAGGTTCTGCAGCCTCAGCCGCCACCTCCGGGGAAACTTCAGCGGGCATCTCAGCCACTTGGCAGTTGATGCTGCCATGTCCAGAGGCTCTGCAGCAAAAGCCGCCACCTCTGGAGTCTCAATGGTGGTATCCGCGACCCCTTTAGGAGAATCTGCAGCCAGCACTATCATCTCAGGGGGCGCTGGTGCAGACTTGAGATCAGACGAGACCTCTGGAGCAGACTTGAGATCAGACGAGACCTCTGGAGCAAACTTGTGATCAGACGGGACCTCTGGAGCAGACTTGTGATCAGACGAGACCTCTGGAGCGGACTTGTGATCAGACGGGACCTCTGGAGCAGACTTGTGATCAGATGGGACCTCTGGAGCAGACTTGTGACCAGACGGGACCTCTGGAGCAGACTTGTGGACAGACGGGACCTCTGGAGCAGAGTTGTGGACAGACGGGACCTCTGGAGGAGACTTGAGATCAGACGTGACCTCTGGAGCAGACTTGTAGAAATGGAGCAGAAATGATCTGCTCTTATCATCCGATCGTGGTTGTATCTCTCTGTTAGTGCTACTGGATCTTAGTGCTGCGTTCGATATGGTTGACCACAACATTCTCTTAAACAGACTTGAAAATTATGTTGGCATTAGTGGTAGTGCATTGGCACTTATCTGACCGGTATCAGTTCGTGGCAGTAAATGAAGAGGTATCATATTGATCACAAGTGCAGTATGGAGTACCGCAAGGCTCAGTGCTAGGGCCATTACTTTTTACACTTTACATGTTACCCTTGGGTGATATCATCAGGAAATATGGTGTTAGCTTTCACTGTTATGCTGATGATACTCAGCTCTATATTTCTTCGCGGCCCGGCGAAACATACCAGTTTGATAAACTAACTGATTGTGTAGTTGAGTTAAAAAATTGGATGACAAGTAATTTCTTACTGCTAAATTCTGAAAAAACAGAGGTGTTAATTATTGGACCTAAAACCTCAGCGTGTAATAACCTAAAACACTGTCTAATACTTGATGGCTGCTCTTCTTCGGCGAAACATCGATAAACTAACTGATTGTGTATTCTTTCTTACTGCTCTGAAAAAACAGAGGTCAGTTAGGAACCTAGGTGGCTGCTATTTGATAGCAAACTTTCCTTTTGAAAACCAAAACCAGCTCTAGTATTTTCAAAACTGCATTTTTCCATCTCAAAAATATATCTAAATTACGACCTATGCTCTCAATGTCAAATGCTGAAACATTAATTAATGCGTTTATGACCTCAAGATTAGATTATTGTAATGCTTTATTGGGTGGTTGTTCTGCTCGCTTAATAAACAAACTCCAGCTGGTCCAAAATGCAGCAGCTAGAGTTCTTACTAGAACCAAAAAGTATGATCATATTAGTCCGGTTCTGTCAACACTGCACTGGCTCCCTATTAAACATCGTATAGATTTTAAAATCTTGCTAATTACTTATAAAGCCCTGAGTGGTTTAGCTCCTCAGTACCTGAGCGAGCTCTTATCGCATTATAGTCCCTCATGTCCACTGCATTCTCAAAACTCTGGCAATTTGATAATACCTAGAATATCCAAATCAACCGCGGGCGGCAGATCATTTTCTTATTTAGCACCCAAACTTTGGAACAATCTACCCTAACACTGTTCGGGACGCAGACACACTCTGTCAGTTTAAATCTAGATTAAAGACCCATCTCTTTAACCTTGCTTACACATAACACATTAACACATTTCTATTATTCAAATCCGTTAAAGGATTGTTAGGCTGCACTAATTAGGTCAACCGAAACCGGGAACACTTCCCATAACACCCGATGTACTCAGTGCATCGTCAGAAGAATGGCATCTACGCTATTATTAGTCTGTTTCTTTCTTATGCCGAGGTCACCTTAACCACCAGATCCAGTCCGTATCCAGATCAGATGGTCATTGCAGTCCTCTGGATCCAGTCCGTACCCAGCCCAGACGGTGGATCAGCACCTAGAGACGACCTCTACAGCACTGAATGTCATCGGAGACCACATCGACTAGATGAGCCCCAGAGACGGATCCCCAGTGAAGACCTCGTCACCTAGACGGCTATCGGCACAGGACCACGGGACCTGGCGAGTCCTCTGTGTCTGGCCAGAGGAGAACTGGCCCCCCGACTGAGCCTGGTTTCTCCCAAGGTTTTTTTCTCCATTTGTCACCAATAGAGTTTTTGTTCCTTGCCGCTGTCGCCTCTGGCTTGCTTAGTTGGGGACACTTTATCTTCACTTTATCTTCACACAATATTGTATTTTATTTTGTTGTATTTGATTAACTACCTTTACCTGAAAACTGAGTGTTTACTGTTGCCTTTTGCATTGTTGATGTACTATTTCCTATTTAATACTGTACAGCCGCCTTGTCACAATTCTGTATTGTTAAAGGCGGTATATAAATAAAGGTGATTTGATT
Source organism: Labeo rohita (assembly GCF_022985175.1). Lineage (NCBI taxonomy): Eukaryota > Metazoa > Chordata > Actinopteri > Cypriniformes > Cyprinidae > Labeo > Labeo rohita. The sequence continues at coordinate 66,835 of NW_026129535.1, read as the reverse complement.
TTGATTTGACTTGTGATCAGACGGGATCTCACGTAATCCACTGCATCTTCAGCGGCTCGGATGTTGGGAGTAAATGACAACCACTACGTTCATTATTACATCCAGCAACACAACACTTCAATCGCTCAATTGGAAATATTCTTGTCTAACTTACATCCCTGCTCCGGCATCGAAACAAAGAGGGCGGACTGTTACAGCTGATCTGAGGTAAAATGCTCATGTCAATCAATTACCGTGCGAGCGGCCTCTGTCGGTGTGACGCCACAACAGGCATCTGAGAATGGCTCGATTTGAAAAAGTGAATATTTTTTTTACAGATTAATTAAAAACCACTGCATGGATTTTTATCATTATAGAGTAGATTTGTACACACACTGCCAACACACATTAATGTTCAAACAACATGTAAAAGTGAACTTAGCATCCAATGACTCCTTTAAAGAACATAAATATATAGACCACACACAAGACAAGTACTGCACCCTGATGAAAGCATTTATTTCTAACCACATTGTAAAATTCTTCAGTACATTATTGCATTTAGGCTGCATTTTGCACTGAAAATCTGAATAAATGATAAATACGGTATACTACATAAACGTTTGTGGAGACAATAAATAAACCTTAGCCTCATCTCTTTGTGTAGTTGGTTATGGCCACTTTATCCACATTATAGGCAATGTCCTCCCTCACAAGACAGCAAGGGAAGAATCTTTTCGAATGGCAACTCCATCCTTGCCCAGACTCGGCTTCTATTAGGTCACAGAGGCCTCCTCCATAGTTTTAATGAGGGTCGGAGGGTCTCCGACATAGGGTCGGAGATCATAAACTTTCCACTACCATGCGGAGGGAAAAAGGAATGGAAAGTAGAGTTTTGTGGAAGGTACTGAAATAATGGAAGCAGTTTCTTATTGCATTAGTCCAACACCTAGTCTGTCCAATACTTAGTCTGTCTAAAAATGTGAGTATATGATCTGTGTTGTAAGGATCTGTTTTGGCATGCTGGTGGAGGATGCCATTCTGCATGATTGCAGCATATATTGTTATGTTACAGCCATGTTGGCCCAGGACATTCAAAATACCTCTGTGGCCAAAGATGTTTCTCCCTGTTTCTCTTCTTTTTACTGCAGCACTGCCTTTCATTTTTGTTGAAGACAAAAGCTGACCAGTTGCTTTTTTATAGTGCTTACATCTTGATTTTTGAGTTTACAGTTAAGCACCTGTGCCTGCACACCTGATGGCCGTGTTTGATCAGTTGGTTCATGCGAGTAGTGTTTTGGAAAGCAGTGCCTTAAAACGGCAAAGAAGTGACATGTTAGATTTCTGTCTAATATAAAGAAGTGTGTTTAGTGTCTTGCAAAACAATGTGTGTAGTTTTTTTTGCGAAAAGTGTGGGGCTGAGAATGTGCTCATAGTTGTGCAGATTTGGGCTAAGGTTTTTCTCCTTGGGTGTCAGGTTTCACTAACTGTATGTTATTATTAATTTTAGTGTGTAAGCAATCGTAAAAAAATGTAAGCAGCCTGTAATTTGAAAAACTAAAACTAAAGCTTAAAGGGGTCATCAGATGCTAAGTTCACTTTTTAATGTTGTTTGAACATTAATGTGTGTTGGCAGTGTATGTACAAATCTACCCTGTAATGATAAAATTCCATCCAGTGGTTTTAAGTTAATCTGTTAACATAATATCCCCTTTTTCAAATCGAGCCGTTCTCAGATGCCTGTCGGTGTGGCGTCACACCGACAGAGGCCGCTCCCATGATAGTTGATTGACATGAGCGTCTTACCTCAGACCAGCTGTCATAGTTCAGTAACTTTCCTTGTTTCGATGCTGAAGCAGGGATGTTAGACAAGAATATCTCAGATTGAGTGATTAAGGTGTTGTGTTTCTGGATGTAATAATGAACGTAGTGGTCGTCATTTACTCCCGACATCTGAGCCGCTGATGCAGTAGATTCTGTTTGTTTGTGAATGGAATGCTGTTCTTGGTTTTGCTTTTCCTCGTCCTCCTCTTCCACCACCACGTATTCCCACTCTTCTATACCTCTCAGATTGATGGAAGCACTTGTGCTATCTGTGCACTTTCAACTGGCTTGTATTTTGTATATTTAAATACTTAGAAAGGAGTGTGAAGAATTTTGAAGTATTGTGTGCAAGCAATGACAGCCGTGTTGCAGTTGTGCTTAAATTTTGCTTTCTTGTGTGTAGGGTTTTGCAGCACAAGTTCATCACAGAGCACCAAAGCTCCAAAGGTATCAAAAATTTAATTACAAAAACTTTCGCCTTTATGCCCATTTTTCTTTTCTATTTCACAATGACATTGTAATGTGTTTTTATTTATTTATTTATTTGTCAGACCACTAGTAAAAGTGTAACTGTGAAACCTATCCAGTCTTTTTCAATCAGTCAATACAGTAATGTGTAAATTTGAGTAGAGTAGGAGGAGTATGGAGAGGAAGATTAGGAAGAGGAAGAGGAGAAGGAGAAAGAGAAGGAGGAGGAGAAGAAGGAGGACGAAGGGAAAGGGCAAGAGGACAAGCAGTCTCATATATTTTAGTTGATGCATGCCAGGGTTGGATCAGGCATGAAAGAGGATTTTACCCCTGCTGCCTGGCCGGGGCCAATACAGTCTGTGATGTTGAAGATGGGATGCTGGGGCAGAATAATTATTTTTATTGTTTGCTGTTTTGCAGTGTACTCTACAATACATTAAATTAAGAAATGAAACACTTGCAAATGCATACATTTTTTGTGTTCATCATGTTAAATTTTATTTTATTATTATTATTTTTTTGCCACAAGCAACACTTCAGTGTGTAAAATTGTGTTGTAGTGTGTGTTTTTTGAGGGTTTGTGTGTCATGTCTGAGAGGAAAGTTTGATTTTTCAGCAAGATTGAGTTGTTTTGAGTGGAGAGCTTTATTTTGACCTAATTGAGAATTGAATTGAGTTAGAAGTTATGGATTTGTGTGTTTAGAGTTTTACAAAAAAAAAAAAAAAAAAAAAAAAAAAAAAAAAAAAAAAAAAAAAGAAACAAACAAAAAAAGAAACATTATTTCAAGAAATGTATTTAAGCAATTGAGAAAAAAACTGTAATAAATCAGAAGTTGTGTTTGTTAACATTAGTTAATGCACTGTGAACTAACATGAACAAACAATTAACCAGTTTTTTTTTTTTTTTTACCTAACACTAAGATTAATAAATAGTGTAATAAATGTATTGTTCATTAATAGTTCATGTTAGTTAATACATTAACTAATGTTAACAAATAACACTTTATTGTAAAGTGTTACCCTTTAAAACCAAAGTAGTTTACCACTTTTGTACAACAGAATTCATGAGTCATGTAAAAGCCTGCCTTTTCACTTTCATATGAGAGAGGCACTGCAGACTGGGATCTCAGTGTATATGAAAATATCTAAAAATTCAATACATTAATGAACGTTGACAGACCTCTAGATATTTTAAATATACTTTATATGTGCAAAAATGAAAATGTGTCATTATGGCAAATAAAAAAACAGCAGTAACCTCATTAATGTGACCTTCTCCACCTTATTTTTAACGTAGGAGTGTGCGCAACCATTTGTGACTTGAATAAGGCTTCTAGTCTCATCATCCGTTATGCTGCTTGACACTGAATACTGGTAGCCTATCACATTATTCTAATTTATCAATGCAATCATGAGCACTCTGTTTAGCAGAGCAAATAATTTTACTGGTTAGGGCTCTTTGTTTTTTTAATTGTTTGCCTATATGAATCAAAGGTCTAGCACATTCACTAACAACAGCTTACTTCAGGATTTTAAAATAAGATGGTAGCTTTTTCATCCATGTCTACTCCAGTAGTATTCTACCCCTGAGATCTGTCGCTTGCTTTCTCATTTTTAGACTCACTTAATTTGCATTGGACCAAAGCGAAACACACAAGTCAAAAACAGGTAGTCTATTCATAGTCATGTTTTTAATGACACAAAGTAACCAAATGTGCATAGATGCGGATACTATGACTCTGGACACAGTCTCAAATACAAAATTTATGACTGAAATGCAAAATGACAAAAATGCAGAGAAAGCCTTGATACAACTAAAGCAGATAGAAAAACAACAGCATAACAGGGTGTGATCCCCATTTTTGCATAGGCTGTTTTATTCCAATTAATTTCATGTTTATCCCACCCCTCCACATCTGTTATTCTTCTGTTCCATCTGCATGCTACTTCTCATTTCACCCATCACACTGTTCTCTTGTTCTTTCTCTTTTTTCACCCATCTCTAATTTTCTCCACCTCTCATAACTTACGAGAGTGCTCAAAGCTGTCGCCCTCCGACCTCAGGCAGGTTCAAATAGAGGTCAGGCAGAAGCATGACTGTGTGTGTGTGTGTATGTGTGTTCTCTTTTCCTCTGCTGGTGCTGCCATGGCAACAGAAGCAGTCAGAACTGAGACCTGGAAGTGTGTTAAATGTAACACCCCCAAAAGTCGTTCAGTTTTGCTCTTCACTCCTCTCTTTTCCTCTTATCTTCCTCTATTACCCAGACTGCCAGGGAAATAAAAAACACACATTAGCAATCACTGACAATTTAAAATAAGTTTAAGAATTTATTGTTTAACTTAAGAATTTTGTGTTTATGATTATAACTCAGTGAAATAATTAAAAAAGAGAAAATAACAGTGTCAGAACGGTATACACTTAACCTTTCTCCTCTTTCAAACGATAAGGTGAAAAGATCTCTGAAATAAAATGAATGGTGATTGACATTTATTCCCCGTTGTTGTCAAAATGTCATCAAATTTCCCAGCATATATCACTTTACAATAACTTACAACAACAACAATAAATTATTAGTGATTAATCAATTGTTAGCGATTATTATTATTAGTGTTTAATCAATTTTGCAGATCAGAATTTCATGAACATTACAGTTTTTTTCAACTGCTTACACACAAAACGTCACAGTTTCTGAAACCTGACACTCAAATACCACAACCACACACCAAATCTGCAAAACCATATACTAATTTTCAGCCTTTGACTTTTTGCAAAACACAACACGCAATTCTCTACGTAACACACAAAAATCTAACAAGAAGTATCTTGATTTCCTTTTTCAAACACAACCATTTAAAATGCCACACTAATTCACCGGTGCCTCAAATTAACTCCTCACATGTGCAAACACTCATTGCTCAACCAGTCATGGCTTTAGGATAGGCCTATAAATAGGCCAAAGGTCAATTATACGGTTTATCTCAGTCGCTTTGGTGCATTTCTCAGATCAGAAAAGAAATTCTCGAAACTACTGTACGTTTAACCTCCACATCATCACTTGTGCACTCATTCTTTTGAACAAGTTCATTTCTGCACATTTCTATTAGTGTTTTTGTAAATTTGCCATGAACTGTGCAGGTGAATCTTTTCAAGAAAATGTAAATCAACCAATAATAATACAATACAGCAACTGTCATAAAAAAAAAAAAAAAAGTTTGTTTTCAGTCTTGCTTTTGTGTTTAAAGTCAATTTTCCAGACAATTACTTTCAGTCTTGTACAGAAATGTACAGTGGGTATGGAAAGTATTCAGACCCCCTTACATTTTTCACTCTTTGTTATATTGCAGCCATTTGCTAAAATCATTTAAGCTCTTTTTTTTTCCTCATTAACGTACACACAGCACCCCATATTGAGAGAAAAACACAGAATTGTTGACATTTTTGCAGATTTATTAAAAAAGAAAAACTGAAATATCACATGGTCCTAAGTATTCAGACCCTTTGCTGTGACACTGATATATTTAACTCAGGTGCTGTCCATTTCTTCTGATCATCCTTGAAATGGTTCTACACCTTCATTTGAGTCCAGCTGTGTTTGATTATACTGATTGGACTTGATTAGGAAAGCCTTGGTGAGAGAGGTAAAGAAGAACCCAAAGATCACTGTGGCTGAGCTCAAGAGATGCAGTCGGGAGATGGGAGAAAGTTGTAGAAAGTCAACCATCACTGCAGCCCTCCACCAGTCTGGGCTTTATGGCAGAGTTTCCCGACGGAAGCCTCTCCTCAGTGCAAGACACATGAAAGCCCGCATGGAGTTTGTTAAAAAACACCTGAAGGACTCCAAGATGGTGAGAAATAAGATTCTCTGGTCTGATGAGACCAAGATAGAACTTTTTGGCCTTAATTCTAAGCGGTATGTGTGGAGAAAACCAGGCACTGCTCATCACCTGTCCAATACAGTCCCAACAGTGAAGCATGGTGGTGGCAGCATCATGCTGTGGGGGTGTTTTCAGCTGCAGGGACAGGACTACTGGTTGCAATCGAGGGAAAGATGAATGCGGCCAAGTACAGGGATATCCTGGACGAAAACCTTCTCCAGAGTGCTCAGGACCTCAGACTGGGCCGAAGGTTTACCTTCCAACAAGACAATGACCCTAAGCACACAGCTAAAATAACGAAGGAGTGGCTTCACAACAACTCTGTGACTGTTCTTGAATGGCCAAGCCAGAGTCCTGACTTAAACCCAATTGAGCATCTCTGGAGAGACCTAAAAATGGCTGTCCACCGACGTTTACCATCCAACCTGACAGAACTGGAAAGGATCTGCAAGGAGGAATGGCAGAGGATCCCCAAATCCAGGTGTGAAAAACTTGTTGCATCTTTCCCAAAAAGACTCAAGGCTGTATTAGATCAAAAGGGTGCTTCTACTAAATACTGAGCAAAGGGTCTGAATACTTGGGACCATGTGATATTTCAGTTTTTCTTTTTCAATAAATCTGCAAAAATGTCAACAATTCTGTGTTTTTCTGTCAATGTGGGGTGCTGTGTGCACATTAATGAGGAAAAAAAATGAACTTAAGTGATTTTAGCAAATGGCTGCAATATAACAAAGAGTGAAAAATTTAAGGGGGTCTGAATACTTTCCGTACCCACTGTATATAGGAGCTCATGAAAGAAGAGCTTTAGGTTATGAATAACTGTGTGTATATGATATATCTAAAAATATAATATTATAGCAAAGGTGTTTGCAACGTAAGACAAATGTTTGCTTTTGAGATGTGTGTGTAATATTTTGAATGCAGTGCTTCATTTTGCAAGAGATGTGAGGCATTTTGCATTTTGTGTATGTGCAATTCTTGGATTTGTGTGTAAAGTTTTGAAAAAGAGGGGCAAATATTTGAAAATGTGTTTAAGCAGTTGAAAAAAAAAAACTGTAACATATATAAGAATTTATATTAAATACTCATGGCGGGTACTGCTGAATGAATTTTAATTTATAATCTGTTAAACATTACATAATGTTTTTTTTTTTTTTTAATGTCATTAAAAATATTATAGTGTAAAGCAGGGGCGTTTCTAGGATTTTAAAACATCCGGGGCTGATGCCAAAACATCACGGGCTAGTGGTGTTGGGTGGGAGCTCACATCATGCTCACATAAGATTTTATTAGACACAAGTGGTTGAACCTGGATCCTTCTAGGTGGGTCCGGGGGCATTAAACTGGGTGTTAAAGACCTTGTCACACTATTAACAATAGTAAATAGTAATCACTGCAAATAGCAAACATATCAAAGTATTATAACAAAATTATAACATTACAAAAATATGTTAGACAAATAAAATATTACATTTGAAAATGTATTTATAACTGTAACAAATATATAGTTGCATGCAAAAATAGGGCCCTATTTTTTATTTTTTTTTTCCCCCAAATTCCGTTTTATTTTATTTTATTATTATTATTATTATTATTTTTTTTTTTTTTTCAAATTCTGTTTTCTGTTTTCATTTTTCTGGTCTTCTTTTTAATGGTTAAATTTAATTTTATTAATCAAAATGTATTTAATCATGTGTAATGAATTAAAACCATGAATCTTATACAATTTACTGTCAATTTATCAAAAGTTAACGCTATGAAATGTTTAATTTTTGTTTTTTCTCACTTTACGTTTTATTGTTACCAAATATGTTTTAGCATCTCTGTTTATTGAATGCATAAAAACAATTTTTATTTATTTTTTACAATAGCTTCTGTGTTGTGCATTTTTCTGGTTATCAGATGAAAGTATAAAATATTGATTTTATTGATCTTTTAATGAAAATTATATTTTATTTTTGGCAAATAAGGGGGATTTACTATTAAAATGTAAAAACATGGAAGAAATATTGTGTGAAAAAAAAAATGTATACATTTTTATTAATTAACAGTAGTAGTCGTTGTAGTAGTAGGCACGTACATTATACTGAATGATTAATAAAGTTAAACCGAACTTTTACTTTGACGGGTTGCCGACTTGCCGTGAATACCTTTAAATTTCTGTGTATATTTTTGACGCTTGTTTTACTCAAATGAAACAGTGAAATGCTCATGCAGTAACTCTCAGAGCATACTCTGGAGATGTTGTTGTTAATGTATTTATGTCCTCATTTAGTGAAACGGCAGACGCTGAAATCACTGCGTGTCAGTATAGAAAACGAAACCGCGCATCCGCGCCATTCATTCATAAAAAGACACGCAGATCATACAGGATTCATGTTTAAATAGTCTTTTGCGGCATTATATTCACAGATACTAGTCCATATCGCGACTTGATTTAAGTTTAATGACCAACTTTTGATTAAATCATTCAAACTTTGTCAAATTCCGTGCAAATCATAGGGTCATACAAAAAAAAAAAAAAAAAAAAAAAAAACATTCGGGGCTGGACTAAAAACTTTCGGGGCTCGAGCCCCGAATGATTAGCCCTAGCGACGCCCCTGAATAAAGTTAAACAGAACTTTTATTTTGACGGGTTGCCGACTTGCCGTGAATACCTTTACATTTCTGTGTATATATTTGAGCTTGTTTTACTCAAATGAAACAGTGAAATGCTCATTACGTGACTAATGTATTTATGCCTTCATTTAGTGAAACGGCAGACGCTGAAATGACTGCGCGTGTCAGTATTACATGTTTAGAAAACGAAGCCGCGCATCCGCGCCGTTCATTCATAAAAAGACACCCAGAACATGCAGGATTCACATGATTTAAGTTTAATGATCAACTTTTGATTAATTAGTTCAAACTTTGACAAATTCCGTGTAAATATAGGGCCATACAAAAAACATTCGGGGCTGGAGTAAAAACTTTCGGGGCTCGAGCCCCGAATGATTAGCCCTAGCGACGCCCCTGGTGTAAAGGTATAAACTTTTATGAAGAGCACATTAAAGGTACATTAGCATTTATGAAGAGCACACAGTTATAACTTCAGTCTGCATGCTGTAATTTAGGTTCTAAATAAAGGGATAGTTTAGCTGAAAATTAGTGTCATTTACTCATTCTTGTATTATTCCAAACTTGTATAACTTTCTACTGTGAACCACAATAGGAAATAATTTGATAAAATGTCTTTGTTTTTTGTAGAAAAATGGCTTCAGTTGAGTCAAGTGTTACAGACTTATAATGGTGAATTATTATAATGGTGAGACAATAGTATTAACTGTGTTATTATGATACAGTATAACTTATTCTGACTGCAAGCAATACAGTGTTATTTATGAAATAAAACAGAAACAGAAGGTCAATGTTCTGATTTTTTTTTTTTTTTTTTGGACACTTGTTTTTATTTGTATGTTTTTCTACTTGCATTTAAATTCTAACCGATACATTTGGTATTTGATGTGTCTTATTCTTGAAGCTTTACCTGTTGCAAGAGAACCTGTATTTTAGACTAAAGGGCTGTTTTTCGATTCCACTGCTATGCTGCAAGCCCTCTCTCTGTCTTGTTTCGTTTGTTACAGCAGCTGAGTTAGTGAGTGAGTAACCTTTCTCTCAATCTGCTTGCTGTGATTTGTGGCTGCTGCTGAGAACTGTTTTGGCTTTTAACATTGATTTATTGACCTCCTAAGCCAAGGAGCTTATTTATAAATCTGTAATTAAAATATGGGGGAAGAAAGTGGAGGCATTTATATAAAATACTGAGAAATGTGAATAATTAGGATTACAGAGAAAAAGGTGAATCGAAAATATGTCAAATAATAGAGCACTACTGGATTATGTACTTACTGGAATAATAAAGAAAAATGGAACACGCAGTCTTGCATTGCACAGAATATAACAGCAAAACACAAATATTACAGTCAAAATTGAATGCGAGGAAGATTAGATAATTTATTAATGGCACATGTGTGGATTCAAAAAATTAAATGAAATAATAATACTATAACAACTATAATATAACGACAGGAACATCATCTTCATCATCATCATCAACAACAACAACAATATAATAAAAATAATAATAAGTATTATTGTTATTAGTAGTAGTAGTAGTAGTAGTATTTCTCTCTGCTCCACCCTCCATTCAGTTGCTGGCGGTAATGCATCATAAAGCTAGGTTGCCAACCCACAATCAATACTATGAAGAAGAAGAAGATCCCAGGATGCACCGCGCTCTGGACGCTCTTTTGTTGCCGGAAACGCATCTGGGAGAATGCAGTCACATCCCGATGTTGAGAGGTAAATCACGAATTCGTGATAAAATAAATTCTAATAAGCGTAATTAATGAAATGGTTTTACGTTGTTCAATTTTATCTCACTGTAGTGAGTCATGTATCGCGAAGAGTAATTGAGAATGAGTTAAAGTGGGATAGAAAGATCTTTCATGTGAGATCTTAGAGTTTGTTTGTTTTTCATAGCACAATAAATTCATATAAAGCACCGTTCAAAAATGAATTAAATAATTACATAATACTGCAATCTATGCGGCAGAAATGCTGTGTACCTCAAGGTGCTGCACTGCATGTGCAATGAAGCCTGCAGTTCGTATGCCTTTAATCTACAGCAGTTGACTTAACTGTAAACACTGTACACTGTAGTACAGATGCATTTCAGTGCAGTCCCTTTCCCATAATATAACTGTATTCACGGTTTATTTTTTAAATAATTTCTTACTTTATAAAGAGTCTTATAAAAAGCATGTATATGATTTTGCTCAAACAATAGGGGAGCGCGGGGCAAAAAAATAACGGGGGGTTAATTGTAACATACGTGTTTTAAATATTTCCACACACGCAGTAGCATAACCAAATTTACGGTATTCACGCCAAAATTTAAAAGCCTTTTAAAGATATAGCTGCGTAAAGCTGCGTTCACACTAGCAGCGACTTCTGTCGCTGTGGGCGTTCTCACTACTGGTTGCCTTGACAGCGAATCAGGTTTCTTGCCGCTAAATACAAACATTTTGGAGGCAAAGACTAAATATAATATAAATATAAATTAAATCTGTACATACAAACAAAAAAGAATGAAAAGCAGAGTCTACTTTTTTCCATTGAGTTTGTTTATCTATGGCTGAGAGAGGAGAACGATCACATGAGGTCTATCGTCTTCTTTCCTATTGGCTGTCGCTCCCGAAAGTCGCTCTTAATTTGCATAAAGTTGAGGGATTCTGAACTTTGTCGCGTCGCTAGACACGCCCCAAGCCCCGTTCACAAGCGACAGGCAGCGACAAAGCGACACAATCCTATTCATTTCAATGGAAAGCTGGCGATTTCCGGCGACAAGAGCCCCGTTCACAATACAAGTGACAGGCAGGGACAAAGCGACACGATCCCATTCACTTCAATGGAGAGCTGGCGATTTCCGGCGACAAGAGCGACATCGAAGTCGCTGCTAGTGTGAACGCAGCTTGAACTTTGTCGCGTCGCTGGACACGCCCCATCCGGTCGCCAACGGTCGCTGTAGCTCGATGTTGCGCTTGTCGCCGGAAATCGCCAGCTCTCCATTGAAAGAATGGGATCGCGTCGCTTTGTCGCTGCGTGTTGCTTGTAGTGTGAACGGGGCTTACAGCGACCGTTGGCGACTGGATGGGGCGTGTCCAGCGACGCGACAAAGTTCAGAATCGCTCAACTTTATGTAAATGAAGAGCGACTTTCGGGAGCGACAGCCAATAGGAAAGAAGACGGCAGAGCTCATGTGATCGTTCTCTTCTCAGCCATAGATAAACATACTCAGTGGAAAAAAGTAGGCTCTGCTTCTCGTTCATTTTTTGTTCATATGTACAGATTTAATTCATATTATATTTAGTCTTTTGCCTCCAAAATGTTTGTATTTAGCGGCAAGAAACCTGATTCGCTGTCAAGGCAACCACTAGCGGGAACGCCCACTAGCAACTTGGTCGCCAAGTTGTGACACTGCGTTACAGTATGCCCCGCTATTATTAAACTATTCTATTCTATGAAATTAGTAATGCAATTTTCACTAATTTTATGGATTGTAATGAGAAACCACAAGAAACAGGTGAATAAAGACTGACAATCCATGTTTAATGTTTAGAAATTATTTCAAGATTTATGTGTCTCGTGTTCTATTAGAGCTGTGTGTGGAGGGAGGGGAACTTCTCGCAATGTCTGAATGTGTTTCTTCATCTGTTTGCCCACATTGTCTTGAACTATAGGCTTCTGTATAGCTGTGTGTTGCGATCAGGGCCGTCCCAAGCATGGTTGCAATGTGTTCATTGTCAAAATCCAATTTTTAATTCTTAAAAAAAACACACTTTTATTTGAAAAAAGTTAACAATTTTATTTTATTGACCAAATATTTTAGCTTGTCTTGCATATTTTTTTTCATTAGATTCAATTTTAAGCTGTCATATGGTCATGTTACAATGTGCCCCTCTCATGTTACAGTGTAGCCCACCTAAGGGGCATGTTGTCTCATTTCACTTCCTTTCTTTTGAGGTAAATAACGAAAAAAACATATACATTGTAATTATAAGACAAAATGACATATTTGTACTAGACAAGTGTAAAATTAATGTGGATAAAAAAATATACTCAGAACCACACGTGGATTTACACAAACTGAGAAATTCAAAAAGTGTTAGGTTGTGGCCCTGCCCCACTAAGTTAATTTGTGCATGAGCCTTGCCACCAATCTGTTTAAATTTAGTTATTTATGAAAATCGTTTCATTTGTAGGTTGGAAAATGAAGATGTGTCTCAGAGAGACCATTTACTGGGAAAAGATCTCACCAGTCTCCCTGGCCTGGGTGCTGAACAACTTTTTAATGGCTCTACAGCTGCTTCAAGGTTCCTACAGGCGGAATTGGAACTGAATGCACGGTTACGGACACTGTCCTTTGGGAAACCAGTGCGATACACATACAACCCCCTTGAATATGCCTGGGACACACATCAATGTTATGTGGAGAAATACTGTCAGGAAGGGCAGAGTGTTCTCTTTCTGGGCATGAACCCAGGGCCTTTTGGCATGGCACAAACAGGGGTCAGAAGATTTTCATTCTTTATTATGATTTCACGTTATCTGTTTTTGTTGTAATGATGCTACTTGAGATTAAATTTAGTGAAGAAAGTAAAGAGTTTTGGTGGGCTTTAAGTCGCCTTTCCACAAAAGACCCTAAAAATGTCTTAAATTCGAACAGAAGTCTTAAATTCTGGAAGTCATGACATTAAACTCCAAAACAAAACAAAAACAAACAAACAAACGAAAAAACCTTCCTTAGTGTTCCTAACCAAATATCTAAACTTCCTTAAATCAAAATACATTTAAGATGCAAAATGAAGATATGAAGTCTTGAACCAAATTAAGTAAGTTTATGCTTAAAACAACAACAAATGTCTGACAGAGGGGTATGGACATTTTCCTTTAAATTAAGTTCATTTTTCTGAGCCCATTGGCAGATATTTATTCTTGTTAATCATAAACTCACAGTTTAAGCAATTTCTCAAAAAACAAACAAAAAAACTAAACACACACACACACAAAAAAGACATTTTGCATCTGAAATGAATGTATCTTAATTTAAGAATTTTTGGACATTTGTCCTGGAAAACAAGACAAAACAGTGAAGATGAGCAACACTTTTTTGCAGTGTAATCAGAAGGTACAGTAAATGTTATTTCCATATTGTATTGTTTGGAAGCAGAAGTATTTATAAAACCTGCAGTAACTCTGAAAGAAAAATATAATGGCGAGATAATGCCATAATTGAATAACTTTTTTTTTTTTTGGTCAGTACATTTATAGTTACTGGGATTTAGTGTTATTTGGATCCCAGTATTGTCTTCTTTAGCGTTTTGAAAAAAAAAAATTGTTTGTGTTACGAGCTCAAGTCTTCTATCCTACACCAAATCTCTCTTGCTGAAATGTTTGGCCCAGTTGGGAATAGCAGACAGACAATCACTCCTCATCAGGGTTGTTTACTTCCAGATTGAAAATTTCCTAATAATTCACTCACCCCATGTCATCCAAGATGTTCATGTTTTTTTTTCCTTCAGTTCAAAAGAAATTAAGGTTTTTGAGGAAAACATTTCAGGATTATTCTCCATATTGTGGCCAATGAAGGCTCAAGCTGCAGTTTCAATGCAGCTTCAGAAGGGCTCTACAAAATGCCAGGAATAAGGGTCTTATTTAGTGAAACGATCGATCATTTTCTAAGACAAATACAAATTTATTTACTTTTTAACCACAAATGCTCATCTTGCACTAGCTCAACCTCACGAATTTCACAATCACGCTTGCTTGACCTATGCAAAGGTATCGACCCAATGTTTGTAAAGCAAACTTGCAAAGAAAGTTAAACTCCCTTTACAAAAAAGGTAAAACAATGATGTCGGCTGATTTTGAAGTTGGAGGAGTTTTTTCCCTACCCTACTTGTTTGAACCAAAGTACACAGAAGAACTAGCTACGTATGACTTTTCCAGCGTGACTACGCAGTGTGTGATGACACATATCCGCATCAGTTAAAGAAAGTGGCCAATTATTTAGCTAGATAAGACTCTTGTTCCTCGGCTGGGATTGCGTAGAGCCCTTTGAAGCTGCATTGAAACTGCACGTTGGACCTTCAGCCCATTTCACACCATTAAAGTCCATTATATGGAAAAAATTCCTGGAATGTTTTCCTCGAAAAATGTAATTTCTTTGCGACTGAAGAAAGAAAGACATGAACATCTTGTATGAGATGTGGGTGAGTAAATTATCAGGATATTTTCATTCTGGAAGTGAGCTTCTCCTTTACTAAGTTGCAGTATATAACAAAGTCCTTCCAGGAGAAAGTCCTAGAATGTTGATTATGAACTGTATAAAAGCATACAAAAAAACAAAAGCAGGTAAAACACACAAAAGCTTCTGTAATAGTGGCCACATTTAATATCAGCAGTATTTTTTCCCAAAAATTACTATAGTTGTCACTTTTGTAACTTATTTATAGATTATAGATTATAGTTATAGATTCTTACACTGTTTGAATGAGATTTCAGAATTATTTCCTATAGTTTAAAAATAATAACAGTAGCAACTTCAGTGTTTTGATGAAAACTTTGTTTAATATGGCAATTTTTAATATAATATAAGTATAACATTATTTAATGGAGAAGAGAATAAGAAAAGGAAAGAAATCAACTACATCTCTTTGTTCCTGATTACCAAGGTTCCATTTGGTGAGGTGAAAGCAGTTCGCAATTGGTTGAAGATCACTGGAGTCGTTGGGCGTCCAGCAGAGGAGCACCCTAAGCGGCGGATCACAGGCCTCGACTGCACTCAGAGTGAAGTGAGCGGAGCCCGTTTTTGGGGCTTTTTCCAAGAGCTCTGCGGTGAAACTCACAACTTCTTCCGCCACTGTTTTGTCCACAACTTGTGCCCTCTAATCTTCATGAGTGAGTCTGGCAAGAACCTAACCCCGCCTGAACTTCCGGCTGCGGAGCGTGATGCCCTTTTGTCCTGTTGTGACAGCGCTCTTTGTCAGGTAGTCACTGTACTGGGTGTCTCCATGGTGATCGGAGTGGGCAAGCTAGCCGAGCAACGCGCTCGACGGGCTCTATTGGAAGCAGGCATCACAGTAAGAGTGGAGGGTATTATGCATCCGTCCCCTAGAAACCCACTGGCTAATAAAGGTTGGGCTAGCATAGCCAGAGACAAACTAGGTAATCTGGGGGTTTTACATTTGCTTACCAGATAATGATGATAATGACAAATACTACCTCTGCATTTTTTACCCGGTAATAATTTTAAACCTTATAATTGCCATTATGAGTGACTTAATGAAATGAGACTGATGAAAGTAAGAAGTAATGTTTAAGATAACAGATGCTATGACCATTAATGGAGCATTTAATCACACATTAATTATTTTTATTTTCTTTTATGTGTAATATTTATCAGTGCATGTATATATGTGTACAGAACCTTTGATGGCCATTTTAAGCTCTTTTGTATATCAAGACGTAAAGGTGCATGAATATGTGGTAAGTGTGGTCTTTTTTTTCCTTTTTTTTTTTTTTTTAATCTTAAATGTATTTTTTATATTGTTTGTTACTGCATATTTCATTTGTGGAGCTAGGAAAAAAAATACTGTAGATGTTACTCTATGTTAGTCTTTGATTATAATACACTAACTTACCCAGAGTGAGCTTAGGAGGTTGCTAATATACCTTGAGTTCAATGTTATTTTTGTTGTTGAGTGGAGTGTTTTTTTTTTTTTTTTTTATGTGTTAAACCTCAATGTTGAGTCAATGTATGGGTGATGGCAATAAATTCTACCTCATGTTAACCCCCATCCTATAGTTTTGTGTTAATCTTTTAAGTAAATTGTCCTGTATTTCAAAGAAAAACAAATATGATCAGCATATCTGATGTGAATTGAGAAGTGTGGGGTACAGTTGGTACACTTTTTGCTTTTTCCATTACCAAGCCAAAACTAGGGACTGAAAAGAAATGATTTTTCATGACATTTCTAAAATATTACTAATTATTAACATCCACAAGTAGGTCACATTTGCCACAATTAGCTCAAACACAAGAAGCTTTTTTTGTTCCAACTGTACCCATGTGTGGAACAGTACCCGAGTAAAGTTGAGACACCCATCCGTAATGCTGTAAAGCTGCCTAAGCAATTCATTGCAAATGTAAAATACCTTTAAAAATGAGAAATCAACAGTTTTTATTTCAGTTCAGTATTTTATTTGATTATTTGTTTAATTTAAAGTAGTTCATTTGTAAAACATTGTACAGTAATGGCAAACAGCGATATTTAATTTCAGTTCATCATTTTAATAGTAACAGTTGAAAAGTTGAGTACAGTAAACAGTAAAACAGTAAAGAAACACTGAACAATTGCAAACAGCAATAATAAAACAGATCAAATGCAAACAATAACCTAATAAATAAAATAACAGTAAACATAATAAATAAATGATACATTGTGTCTCAACTGTACCCTGCTGACCACCTCGAACATTTCTATATTTTTTCGATGACCTTGCATGACACAAAGTCATGCAATATGTCAGTTTTTAGAGCTCAGATTAAGATTTACAAAAATGTAAGTTAACTTTAACAGTCCTGTAAAGATACCAGATACCAGACAATACTCTCTTCTTCTTTGGAATTCTGGTGTGTGGAATGGAGTAGTGTTTTTTTTTTTTTTTTTTTTTTTTTGATCTGTTTGAGTCTTTCCTTTGTAACTGATAGTATGTGTGGATAGAGTGTGGTAGTTGTGCAGTTGTTTTATCACTATGCAGTGCACACATTGTGTTTCCATGTTTTATGGGGACATTCCACAGGTGTAATGGTTTTTATACTGTACAAACCATATTTTCTATCGCCCTACACCTACTCTACACTTAAACCTAGCCCTCAGAGACTGTGCACACTTTTACTTTCTGAAAAAAAAAAAAAAAAACTCATTCTGCATGATTTATAAGCCTGTTTCCTCATGGGGACCTTAAAAAATATCCCCACAAGGTCAAAATTTACTGCTATTACTATCCTTGTGGGGACATTTGGTCCCCATAATGTGATAAATACCAGGTACACACACACACACACACACACACTTTCAAATGCTTACAAAAATTAACCATGGTTTTATTATGGTAAAAGTGTATAACCATAGTTTTACTACAAATACTATGGTTAAACTGTAGCAAGACCATGGTTAATTTGTGGTTACCATGGTTTAACTATAGTGACCATGTTTTGTTTTTTTTTGTTTGTTTGTTTTGTTTGTATTAAAACCATGGTTAATCTTCATGAGGGAGGAACCCAACTCTTGTCTTTGTATATAAACACTCCTGCCTTTTTTTCTGCCAGTGGGTCAAATGCATACAAATTTACTTAACTGCATCTTCCTGTTGACTGCCTAATGATTGTCTTTCTCTGTGGTGTATAATGAATGAACTCAATGAGCCTTGCCAATGGCATTTGTATGGTGAAAAGACCCTGGCACCATGTAAAACACACACCTCACTTTTCCTTTCTACCCTTATGGAGAACAAGGTCTCCAAAGGTCTTCACCTGCATTTCTGTCATTTCCTATTCCATTCAAAAGACTCCACATTTGAGTTCATTATCTGTCTCTACATCTTAAGTTTCTTGACAATGGGGTGTTAGGTGTTAGGTGAAACATTGCAAAATACAAATAGTGCTTGCCTTAAAAAAACACTAGTAATATTCATCTACAGCTGTATTGTGTATTGCTTATGTCTGCTACACAGATACAGTATAAAGAACCTTTAGGAGGTCTTGACAAGGTGAACTCCTGGTGACCCCCTGGCAACAAGTAAGCGGAGACACTGAACATGAGCATTAGTCCCTGTTTAATGGCTGATGCTTGCCAGAGCCATCAATACAAAGACAAATGAGGGCTTTATTACAGCAGAATTAGACTAGAGTGACAAATGAAGAGGTGCAGAGATCCACTGGAGAGAGCTTAGGATGAGGAAGAAAGAAATGCATAGAACAGGATTTTTACTTATTTTATTATTTGGTTTATTTAAATAATGACAGTACTATATATATATATATATATATATATATTCCAAACCATAAGCTGAAAATAATATGCAGTGTACACAGGGAGTATAACATATACTAATTTACATTTTAAGTCAATTTCTGTGGAGCCAATATAGTACATACATACATGCATACATATGTAAACACCTACAAACAACACTGAATACCCATTTTTTAAGAAAACTTCCAACACTGGCAACATATAGATAAATAATTCATGTAATATATGAAGAGTTCAGATGCAAAACCAGCTAAATCCATCTGACGTATTTCTTTAAAGTGAACATTTCTTTCTGGCTACTTTGTATATGTTTCTATGTAAGTACTGGTACTTCTGATTGGGCTGAGGCTGGAATTTAGCGAGTTTGCAGTAAAAGTATTTGATGGACGTATAATATGTGTCAGGAGCATTCACTCCATATCATTATCTCATTTTTGACCGAGATGGCTTTTAGCTGGTTTTGCATCTGAACTTTATATATATATATATATATATATATATATATATACTTCAACATTTTAAGTCGATCAAAAAAGTTAATCAAAGTTGTCCTAAGGCAAGTATGTTTTGGTTTTATGACAACTTTGATGAAAGATGCTGATCCACTTCAAATGCTGACTACCATATATATATATATATATATATATATATATATATATACACTTATAGATATAGATATTACTTATAGATATATATGATCCTGTACTGAATATCTTGATCTGTGCTACAGTCACTAGATAAATAACTGCAAATGTATGAACTATACTATAGTGAGTGGGGAATCATGAGTAAATACTGAAAGTTTTTGTGGAGGATCTGATGACCATTGACAGAGGACTTCAGTTTTCTTGATATTCACTGTTAGTGCCATTCTGCTGTATGCTCCAACAGCAAATTCAAGAATGGACTGAAATCTTCTGGGGTTTGTGATATAGGGCACAATCATTTGCATACTGAAATTCCAGCACATGAGCCAAATGAAACTTGGTAAGTATGATTCAGATATATTAAACATCCACGTTTCACATCTTCAGGTGCTTTATTAACATAATTGCATATACCTTTATTGTGTAATTAAGTAAACAATATAGTTAATTTAACCAGTTCTTTGGAACAAACCGCCTGAAAGAATCAGTTTGTGGGAAAAGAATCGTGTTTACCCACTGCCTGAGGCTATAAATCACAGGTAATAATGTTGTAAATAATGTTCAGTTTCTTGCACCGACCAATCATTTTGCTTCATAAAACCACAGTATATTGTCTGGAGCCATGAATATTCAATTTGTGTTCCTTGATATGCTTCTTTATTCTTAAACACGGGCAGCTGCTGATTTGCATTTTTCATCAAGGAGAGTTTTAGCCTCTTTACTTTCTATTTAGCTAAAGAAATAAAGTCACCTACATCTATGGCCTGAGGGCGATAAACTGCAATTTTTTATTTTGGGGTGAACTATCCCTTCAAATGACCAGTGACGTAGTCATCATTTTTTATTTATTTACTTACTTATCAATCAAATAAATTTTACTACTTTTAAAGGATGCTTTTGTTAGTCAGATGACATGCAGTTTTTATTTTTGTGCATCCTCATTTCCTTTCCTCTCATGTTACACCGTGACTACACCGCCCTTTGCAAATAATTTGTCCTTTGTGCCTATATGTCATAAACAGGAGGAGACATCCGTTTATTGTCGGAAATTTGTACTCACGGCACGCCGCATGCAGTGTAGACAATCAGTTTATACTGAGTTTTATTGTTTTTTCAACGTGAGATGTAGACAGAGCTGGGTAGATTACTTACAAATTGTAGTCCCTCACTGATTCAAAATTACATGACAAAAATTGTAGTTAGTAACGTAATCAATTACATTACACATTTTAGATAGGCCTAATATAATCTACTTTTTGATTACATTTAGAATACTTTTGACCGTTTGTCACATCGATTTAAATGGGATAATCATGTACCATACTGATATGAAAATACCAAGAGTAATAAAATATATTCCATTCGTTGAAATTAACAAACAAAAAAATGCATTAAACATTATGTCATCCCAAACTTGGCTTCGTGACGAAACTGCAGGGGGTTCGTGATTTTAATGACAAATTATTAATTAAATCATAGAAAATGTCAAATTGAAAGAAACAAACAAACAAAAAAAAAAATAAATAAAAAAAATAAATAAATAAAAGTACGATATTAATTAGGGTCAGTTGGATTATGAAGGACAGATATCTATTTCATTACAATTTAAAGAAACATACTAAACTGTGGGAGCCTTTAAGCCAGTTTGTTAAGGATTTGGTGCCATATGACTGCAAGAGCCTAGAAAATTGTTGATAATTCTGAAATATAAATTTAAATATATATACATTTGCCCCCGGTTTCACAGACAAGGCTTAAGCCTAGTCCTAGACTAAAATGTAAGTCTGAGCTGTTTCAACTGAAATAAAATTGCACTGACTGATCTTAAAATATATCAGTGCCTTTGTTTTGTCTCAAGATGCACACCAGTAATGTTTTTTTCTAAGCATGTTTATAAAAATGACTTAAATGTCCTAATTGAACTATGGCCTAATCCTGGCTTAGTCTAAGCCCTGTCTGTGAAACTGGGCCAGAGTGTTTTTGGTTAGAGCCTGTTTAAACATAAATTTCAGTGACGCACCAGTGGATAGGTTGCTTTTTAAATGTAATAGGTTACAGCTTACAAGTTACTAAAAAGGTATAATTATTTCAATTGTTTTGTTAAAGTAATGTAACTGATTATTTTTGATTACTTTGATTACTTGATTACTTTGATTGCTATTGTAAACCATGGTTGCCATCGTATGAAAAAACGTATGTTTTAATGTTTCGTCAAAGTCCTCATTTTTGGGAACGAATTGGAATGCTTTGCATGGGTATTAATGTAGTTTATTTGTTCAATAAATTTCCCCCTGTCCGTATCTGTCTAACTAAACAGGAAGCAACTGTAGTAATTGTAGATGCAAAAGGAAAGCCATAAAGTTTTATGACGCGTTAGGGCAATAAAGTTTTACAAGTCTGTGCTGTAAATAACTGAAACAAAAGTGGAGCCAGACAATGAACCTGCATTACAGTTGATTGCTCCTCCTGAAAACAGCTTTGTAATCTTGGACAGTAAACACCTCAGAAAATCTGCGCTATTGCCAGGTTAAAAAATAAAATAACATAAAATACTCCCAAAAAAGTAACTTGAGGGGGTGCGCGTTTAAAAGGACATGTATTCAAGACTCTTTATTGATCACAGTTTCAGCTGTTTTATTCATTATTTCTAAGTATTATATATTAACAGTCCTGAGTAGATTACTTACAAATTACATGACAAAAAATTGTTGTTAGTAAAGTAATCCATTACATTACACATGTTAGGTAACATAATCAGACTATACTTTTAGACACGACTTTTGACTTATCTCGTTTATCACATTGATTTAAATGGGATAATCTTGTACCATATTGATATAAAATACAAAAAGAAAGAAAATGCATTCTATTAGCTGTTAACAACATGAAGAGCATTAAATATTACATTAAGTCCAAACTCCAAACTGGAGTTCTTGAAGGACATTTTAGTTTAATGAAACGCTAATGAATTTAAAAATAGGTAAAATTATAATAATAAAAAAATAAATTAACAACAATCAAAAGAAACCACTTACTAAAAAAGGTGAAATATTTTATTTGCTTACATGCATGTCATGTGACCATTAACCAACATTAAAGAACACTGAGCATGCAGATGTGCTACTTAATTATTAACTTATCTTAAAATCTGGGTACTGGGCACTGGGTACTTTAAGTAAATGTATTGGGTGAAAGTGGTTCGACTGACAAAAAACTTTGGGAATCTCTGTGTTACATGTAAATAAGAAATAATGTGAATTTGTGCATTTGAATGCAAAAGCCTTCCAAAGACATACTAATACATGGTTAAATAACCTACTGAATGATAATTCAAATGAAAATTGTGTTTTCCAGTGGAAAGTTGAAACACTTCTTACACCTGAACTGATTTTTGTAAATGCTGTGTAACCACCGGACTATTGGCTGGTCTGTGTGAATGTCAACAAAACTGGAAGACCTATATGTAAATAAGAAATAACTTTAATTTGTGCATTTTATTATGTTTGAAATAACCAAGCCATCATTCAAATGAAATTTAATGTGTTTATCAGTAGTTGATGCAATGTTGAAATGTTAAGGAAACATTTCTTAAAACTGAAATTTTGTAAAATCTAGAAGAGTTTAAGTGCAAGGGATCGTTCCTTACGTTATTTTAATGTGCATTTCCCAAAAATATCCATGTCCAGTCCGTCCACCCATGGCCAATCGCAGCATATATACATTCATACGTACATACAAATAAATAAATAAATAAATAAATAAATAATAAAATAATAATAATAATAATAAAAAATCATGGTAAAAAAACATATTTTTTTTTTAAGATCAGATTTTTGGTCATAGTGACTTATTTGTGCACAGATAGGGTCTTCAATAAGGTAAACTGGCTGTATAAAACCAAAGAGTAGTAAATAGAAAAACATTTTCAAGTTACAAGTAGATTTTTAATCTATTTACCTAAAAAAAGGAGAGATACCTAACTACTGAAAGGGGTATAGCTGTTTTTCTGACTAAAATCATAAATAAAGTTTATTACCCTTGATATTGTAATCGCTATTAATTACATTTGATTAATATAAATTCCTTGCATGCTTGCATACATCCCAAATTTAATTTGTTTTATGAATCAGTTAATGAAGACAGATTGATCTGCCAACTAAACATTGTTCCTCTCCTGTTCCTGTCCAGTTATTCAAATTGGGATTAAACTAGCAAAAAACATATTTAGAGAAAACATCTTTGCATGATATTATATATAGGGATCATCGGGTACACTCTGGGAGAAAATATAGAAAATTTAACCCGTAACGGGTCGTTTTTATGTTTCATAAAAAAAAAAGGCACAAAGAAAATGCACGGTTTGCAAGGTTGTGTATGTGCCATATTAATATGATTTTTTCTTCTTGTGTTCAAGAGTTAACGGAAATGCAATTAAAAATGTAATGCATGAAAAGGTGTGAACTATTCTCTGCGGAAATGTAACCTAAACAAAAATAAAATACACCCTGAATATACAGTGACCGTATATTCACTGTAAGTCGGTATTGCGAAATAAACAACAAATTCGTTTGTTTTGTGTTGATTTTGTTGTAGTTTGTTTGCTGTAAATGAACGCCTAAAATCAGACACAGCAACAGTTCCAAAGCATCACAAAGCAACATCGCATTTATGTAGCCTAAAAATAACTTAAGAGAATTGGTTGTCATAGCAATATCTTGGAGTTTGATTGTCGTTTACTATGCTTTTGCTTTTCTTACAGCTGCACCCCGGAATTGCTCTATAACCTCTAGCTTGAAATCCCCCTTTTAGGCTGATTTTGAAATCAAGTTTGATCACAGGGCGTGGGCGATGAAAGTACGTCATAGACTCGTGAGACAATTGAAATGAGGTTCTTTCATGTTTGGTATAACTCGTCCTTGATTATTTTCCAGATTTGGGGTTGGAATCACAATAAAATACGTTTGTAACGGTGGTGTTAAACGTCATGTACAGTGGTACACTTAGGCCTACATGTATGCTAATATATCTTCCTGTTCATCAACATATTATATATATATATATATATATATATATATATATATATTTATAATTGGAGAAAGTTTAAAAATCTAGCACTAATAAACAGATATAGTCCACACGCTACTATTATTATAATGTAAAAAAAAACGCATTCATGTATGCCTATTTATAAAACAACGAATTCTGTCCTTATAACAGGTATCTTTGCGTGCAGTTTTGAAAAGTTTGATTAGGCCTATTTACCGTCATAAATTTTGTCCTGTCAGTGTTAGCGGACAGTTTTACGAGCAACTGTTGGATGTTATAAAATTCACTGGTACTAGTTTTACTATTTCCGAATAAGGTCTATAAAACTCAAAACAATTAAATGAGAAAAAGCAACACCTCAGATAAACTGTATCAGATAACCTTACCGTGTCTCTCATGGAAAGTTTAGACACACTGGTATAACTGCTGCTCGTTTCATTTGATTTAATTTGGCTCACAATGTCCCATATGCTGGACTGGGACATTTCTTACAGACTTCTAAAAGTATTAAAATGATATGGACATAGGGGGTATCAACTGAAGTATTCATTCTTACCAAGAGAGTGCTGACTTACTTACAGTTGCCGTTCACAGAAGAGCCAGGCTAATAATCAAGCAAACTGAGGCAGTGAAGGGATATATGTGAGCCTGGACATAAAAACGTAGCAGTTGTTTTGAACGACAAAAGCGGGTGCCCAGTAGATCGCGTGGACAACGAATGGACCACTCATGAATTTACAAACACATCTGCGTTAGTTTTTCATAGACCACATAAACATGTGCATCATTATTACATATGTAACCTATTTGATTTTTAATTTTCGCTGAAGTTAAAAAATGATCTATATAAATAGAAGACCTGTGTCTATAACGTGCAAGTGTAATCCAGTCATAAAATGGGTTAAATCTGGAACTTAGTAATGGAGATTCGCAAAGTATTTGGTAAAATCGTGCAGGGAGGAAGCTCAGGGCACGGCGAGGAAAAGCGCCCGACAGCGTCATCTGCTGTTAAATATGTTCATGGACCTGCGATGGAAAACTTACCGTAAATTGTTTTGCCTGCATCTTCAGAAATTTGTGAGAGGAAAAGGACAAGGATTTTGTTTGTTTGTTTTTTAAACAGCATTGGATAGCAAAGCAACTGTCAGACCAAAGCCACACAAAGACAATATTGCGTCTTACAGTAATTTCACAATTATTTCGTGGTACTTTTAGCATGAGTTGAATACAGTGTATACAGTGATGTCGTTTGTATAAGGTAGTAAAAAAATATTTTGTTCATTCCTAATTTGAGAACTTGGTATGAATACCTATTGCAGATAATCTCTAATCTTCTTTCAAAGTTTAGAAATGTACCGGCGTACGACGTTATATCCTGTTTTAATGGTATACGGTTTCATGCTTATAAGGCAAAAGATAGATCTAACGTGCGGAGTGAAGTGAACAATAAAATAATACGTTAAAGATTCGTCTTGTTTTATTTTATTTTAATATTGGAAGTAAAATTTATTATTGTGTGCATCTGTTTTCGAGACAACATCAGAGCATAAAAATTTCTCCGTTCAGATTTAACGTTGTAAATTAACAGATTATTTATTTATTAACCAGCATCAGCTTTGTGATGGATCATGAGTGGACAGAGGATTAATGTTTTAAATCACTAATATTATTATTTTTGTAAGAACACTGAGAGAGAGAGAAAAAAATGTAATTCCAATGTAATCTCAGTGTATTACAATTAATAAATAGGCCTTAAATGTTCGGAAGGTATAGCAGTATAGCATTCTCAATGGCAACCTCACTTTGTAATTTAGAGTGGTTTCTGGTGTAGTTGTCGTTTTTAAAGTTTTTTTTTTTTTTTTGCGACTTGATTGGATTTAATAATTATGAGGAGATAAAGTACTGTCGTCATATTCATCACAACTTTATTGAAGATTTATTTACTTTATTTTTAAACATTGTATTTACAACGTTTATCTAATAATCAAAATTTTCCAAAATTATCTGAGAATACTTTTTACACCGTATGATTCCTACAGCACGTAGCACAAAACAAAACAAAACAAAACAAAACAAAAAAAACACACACACACATAAAAGAAATCAAAGAAATGCATTAAATTACATTTTTCGCAAAGCTACACAGATGTTCATCAAAAGTATTTGGTTGTCATATATTTACAAACATTTACAGTGCACTCAATGTTATCTGTTTTACAATTTGTGATAATACACTATAATTATTGTAGCGTAACATTTGAAATTTCCTTAACGTATTTGGTCAAAGTCTGTATTCGCAGTCCATTATATGCACCTCTCAACATCCAAGATATCCCAGGATGCTTTTAGATTATGCCAAGACCAAATCAAGAAAAAGAAAAAGATTTTACTGTCTGATTTGTAACAATCTATGTGTAATTCTAGGAATGTAATTTCTGGAAATATGTAAGTTTCCACAGTTCTGGGTAAATGATAAACGGAGGGGCAAAATACGCATCGCATCTAATCGAAATATAACAGTTTTTGGTGTTAATAAATTGTGCAAATTATGAAAGTTCGATAGGTAGCCTAGTTATAATGTAGTAGAACATTATTGAATGCCCAGTCTTTAATAAGGTGGTATGGCAGTCAGCTATTCTCTTGTTTTCCTCCTGTTTCCACTTCTTCTTCTTTGTCCGTGTCCTGGCCAGCTCCTACGGAGCCACTGTCATTGAGGGTGGATGTGAGATTGCTCTCTTTCTTCCACTTCATCCGGCGGTTCTGAAACCAAATTTTAATCTGGCGTTCCGACAGACACAACGCATTGGCAATCTCGATTCGTCTGCGTCTTGTCAAATAACGATTGTAATGGAATTCTTTCTCTAGTTCTAAAGTTTGGTATCGCGAATAGATTTGGCGACCTCGCCGTCTGTCAGACCCATAGCCAACTCCTGTTAGGAAAGAGATGATTTAGTTAAAATCAGGGAAAAAAGGGTTTTAAAAAATATTGTTCAAATTAAGTTGGAGACAAGCGACACGAGTATATTCATCACTGTCCCCTTCCACTAGATACATTTAAACTTCTTGGAGAATAATCCTCTAGGTTTATCTTGGTTGGTGGAAAAGCCAAACAAACTTTGTTTAAGCCAAACAGAGTTTCACTAATGCACTAATGACAAAGCGCTTTTCGGGCAGTAAAGGCGTTTCATCAGTGCTTTATGGGGCAATAAAACGTCGGTTTCCCAATCCTAAAAACAAAGCCCGCCCTGTACTAAATTCAACTGTACTCACCACTATGCGAGTTCATCCGCTGCATCCACGGATATATCTGAATACTTCCTTTTGGTTCCTGAGACAGAGTCTTGCTTTGGTCTGAAGCGTAATCCTGGGCCAGTGAGCCCTGTGTTTGCCCAAGGCTTTGTCTGCAACTCGGAAGCACATCCTTTTCCTGATAGAACACATTTGATCCATACTCGTACGGTCCTCGGCTGGACCCGAACATAACGTTTTCTTGTGTTGAATAGAACGGATTGGAGTATATCCGGTTTGGGGCCACGGCAGCGCCATATGGCGAGAAGTGTCGCACCGGGTCATAGTTTGTCGAGCTGAGTGTAACATTGGGCAGAACTTCTTGACCGCCGTTTAAATGGCACGAGAGCGACGGGTTCGTAAAATAGGAATTCATACCTTCTTTCTTTAAAAAAAAAAACCCACACACACCTTTTCTCTCACTCCCTTCCTCAATCTCTCTACAGTCTCTCTTTTTCACGCTTATTCTTGTCAACCTGTCTTTAGTTACAATAATTGTATAAATACTTTATAATTTATTTCAGGAATCCACCAAAGAATGTGTACGCAACCTAATGTTTCTAAATCCTCGTTAAAAGATGGGTGAGATGACAATGTCAGCTGACTATGTATCTTCCAATAAAAAGCAGGAAGCAACAATAAAATTGCAAAATAAGACTGGCTTTTCTTTGCCCTGTTACAAATGCGTGCAGAACATAGCGCATGCACACCCCCTTATATTGAGATATTTGATTATTGATTCTCTCTTTCCTCTTTGTGTGGGTTCTCTCTCTCTCTCTCTCTCTCTCTCTCTCTCTCTCTCTCACACACACACACACACACACACACACACAAACTAACACTTCATAGTAAAAAGCCAGCGACATAAATAAATAAATAAATAAATAAATAAATAAATAAATAAATAAATGCATTTGAGGGTGGCTTAGTTGCATAAATTACTAGTTGACTATTTGTCTTTTTTTCCCCTTGCTTTTTTGGCTCGTTAATGTAGTTTCCTATAGTACAGAATTATGTCCAGAAGCCTCAACCTCTATTGCATAAACGAGTTTAAAGGTTTAGTAATAAGATTACGTAATTAGTGAATATCCCTAGCTTCAATGGTTTGGTTTAAAAATCGATACTCCCAACAACGAAGTCGTCTACATAATGAGAACAACATGTGCCTGTTGTTCATAATATATGGTTTGTATGTATCTATTTAAGTATATCTGAATTAATAAAGGTTACGGAACAGAGATAAAATATCTTAACACGCAATACATATCTGAAATATATTCATTTGGATTTGGCCTATCTACCTTTGAGAAACTGTTTTAAAAACTCTATTTCTATTTCACGACTTTCAATTTTACAACAACGTATCAGAATCAAACTAAATTAAACCACTGTATAGTGAAGACAGATGCATATTACATTTTCGACTTGCAGGTTCGTTTAAATTAAAACTTGAATGCTTAAAGAGTGGTGGTTTATGGTTTTACTGCAAAATAATTCCTGGATGTGCGAACTGAAAATTGTATGACAGCTCCTGATGTACTGGCTTGATCAGCTAAGGATTCTATGTAAATGTATGTAATCTTTCAGGGAAATTACACAAAATTGCAAAATTGTAATATTTTTTAAAGAGGCACTTCGTCAAATGCAGCTACTTTAGTACAGTATTAATACAAAAAAAAAAAAAAAAAGACAAAAAACTGAAAAGAAATATGTACAGGTCTAACTTATATTATAAAAGGCACAGGTCGAACCTGGTGTTTCTTTTTTCCATGATTCTAATAGCATGCTAAATTAATGTCCATGTGAATCTCATAAAAACTGTTGCTGAATGTCTATAATCAACTACTTGCTACTTGCTAAGGGGTTCATAGTGTTTGTTGCGTAAACAAAACGGAACAGACAACAACATATAAAACAAACAGCAAAGTTTAAGTGTAAAGTACATTGGAATTAAAGAAAGAAAGACATGTTGTTGAGTGCATTTGTGCAGGAAATTGTTTTATTGCAGTTCTCTGTGGTGGCCTGTGAGAGTCTGGCCTTCACAACATTCCACTGAGACGGCAAATGCCAGATAGCTGTAGTTAACACAGATTGCTTCGAATACATAAACAACATTAATTTCACTAATATTTGAAAAAAGTATGTATAGGCTATATAACACAAACGGTATAAATTAACACTGACAAATGATAAAGAGATAATGCTACATAATGCTATTTGCATGACACGTCACAAATGAGGTAACAACAATCATCATCATCATAGGTTAAGAAGAAGAAGAAGAAGAAGAAGAATTGTTTGATTATTAGAGTGGCCTATACATTTCCATTATTTTTAGAATGACAGGAAAATAAATGTGTTAGATTGTATTTAGTTAAAATAATATGTGATCTTATTCAATTAATTTATACTAATAATCAGTTTTTACTTATTATTTAACTTTAAACAATTTTTTTTTTTTTTTTATTCCAGAACACTGAAATATTTTGGAGGTACCGATGACATTCCAAACAGTGCAGCTTCCATCCTGCTTAGTTTATTTATTTATTTATTTATTTTTTTTTTTTTTCGTTTAATATTTGTACAGGGTCCGTTAACGGCAGAATTCTTCGAACCTCACTAAATACATCTAAAAATTTGATAGATACCAGATCTTCTAATCGTTCTCATCTCTGGCTAAATTGGTTCTTCAAACGAATTTTCGGATTTCATTAAATTATCTGGACTAAGTTAATTACTGCGCGTTCTTGTGTGCATTGGAATGGGCATATATCGGTACATGTAAACCATGATCAGCAATGGAGCGATTGGCTAGCATCAAGACCTCAACGTAATGACATCATATATATAAAAAAAAAAAAGAACCTCACACACCCGACGAAAAACTTGATGAATTTCTGCATGTTTATAAGGAAACAGCCAAGCGCCTAAAATTACATAACGGTTATAACAGATAGTTTTTTCCCCCCTGTTTGTTGTTATATATATATATATATATATATATATGTATATCACGTTGTCTAGTAGCCTTTTTGTACAGGCTTTACATTTTTAGGCTATTTCATTTTATTTCATTTATTTGACCTGTGAAGCAGATTTGTTATATGGCAGCTTTAATTAAAGTTTCCTAAGTTTCAATGATATTTTTCTAAGCACTTTTCTAAGCAAGTTATCTTTTAACTAATTATAGCTGTCACCGTTCAGATTAATGCACGACTGAAGACTTGATTATAATGTAATTATTCCTTCAGAAAAAAAAAAAAAAAAAAGAAATCTCACAATAAATTATATTATTATTTTCAAATTAACTTTACATTTATTATTATTTTTAATTATTTCCCTGGTTCAAAAAAAAAAAAAAAAAAAACACACACCTAAACACTGAAACAGAGGTTAGGATAGATGTGGTATGTGTTGGGTATGGGTATGTGTTATTAGAATTATTATTACTATCACTATTATTACTGCTATTATTAATGATATTACTGCTGCCGTCATCACGGAATATTATTGTTATCATTACCATCTTTAGTATTATTATTTATTATTATTATTATTATTATTATTATACTTGCTAGTACTATTCAAATGCTATTACTAATATTCAGATTGTCATTTTTGATTATTTTCATTACTGTTATTATCATTGCTGTTCCATTGCTGTATTTATTATTATACTTGCTACTACTACTCCAATACTACTAATATTATTCAGATTGCCATTTCTGATTATTTTCATTACTGCTATTATCATTGCTGTTCCATTACCATTGCTGTTCCATAGCTGTATTTATTATTATATTTGCTACTACTGCTACTCACATACTACTAACATTATTCAGGTTGTCATTTCTGATTATTGTCATTGCAGTTCTATTGATGTTTTTGTGTTTACCGTATGTTGTATGTTGTGCACTAATACTAAAAATAAAATAAAAAAAAAGGAAATGAGTGTACTCTTAATGTATTTATTTATATGAAAGAGTAGTACTATTTAACATTTTCAGACAGTATTTTAAAATAGATGAAATTCCTCATCTGCATTTCAAGCATCGCTGCTATTCAATTATTGGTATTTGACGCCCATGATATCGCAGAATTATCATCAATATGATGCTTGTTTGTTTGTTTGTTTTTGGAAACGTATAGTAACATTTCGTCCGTATTATTTTGCCTTATCCAATTTTATTTGCAGAATATGAACATTCATCTTTTTTAAATGACCTTTTTTCACCCCATTTTATTACTCATGCATACTATATAGTGTACGTAGGAGTAAGTGGTATAAGGATATTAAGGGAATAAACTAGTAAATAAAGAGAATCGCTGAAGACAAAGCAAACATTAATAAACACTAGATAGCAGTACTGCCCTCATAAATGCATACAGTACAGAGCGTAATTCTTTTAAATTGGGGCATACTTTTCTATGTATTTTGGTATACCGACTGAACATCTGGCCTATTTTGTATAAACTACTTGTATAAACTGAAGATTTTTCCTTTAAGAGTGCTCTCTCAATTTATTGAAATGTCTAGCTAATGCAGTACAAATATGTTTATTTCGCCAACAAGTGTGTTTGTGAGTGTGTTAACTGACTGAAAGACAAAAGTAAACCAATAAGAAGTGCAGAACATTAAACTTACCCAAGCTCAACACGGTTTCCTTGTGATGCACTATGACAGTTCCGGCTAAGCCTAATGAGAAGGCGGGGGATTCTCGCAAGCATTTCATAATTAACAAGCCTTTCCCCCTCTGTCTTTCTCCAAATGAAGTAATCCACATTTGGTGGGTGTCCATCTCCGTGTCCTTTAGTGAAAAAGCAACGCTCTCTACTAGTGTAGTCTACTTTTGAAGAACATAACTTTGAAGAACAAATGCATTGAGAGAAGTAATGCAAAGGAAACTGATAGACAGAAACGACTGTCAAGTACATTTTGATGTTGTTACACTTGCTAAAAACGGAACATTCCGTGTTCAGCCTGTTGGGGAACGCGTATTAACGGAGAAGAGACAACAGTATAAAGTTCACGACCATGGAGAGGACACCATGTGACTTAGCACAGCCAATCCATTCATTGGCTTAGTCGTAAACTTTTATTACATAGCTGTAAATTTTCCACCAAACAACCAAGAATGTTGCGCCTTCTTTCTGTCTTGTACCACCACTTTTTTTTTGTATTTTTTATTTTGCTAATCGAGACTCGTGGATTCGCATGTAAGCTTCGGACTTTCATTCTTTAACAACTGAGGTTATATGTACAAATTAATTTATATGAGTATATTTTAAAATAGATTTATAATCCTTTTCATATGTATTATCAGTAATGTTTTCCGATGTTTGTAATATGTGATTAAGAGAACAGTTATCTCTTTCACAAGTAGCCTTCTAGAGCAATGTAAACAATAAAAAAAAAAAAAACTAGTTTTAAATTCGACATGTGTTATCCAGTGTGCATTCGACATGTCTGATTATTTATATACTGTGAAAATAAACTATAATTATCATCAATAGAAACGAGGTTACACTTGTTCTACTGCTTCCAGCTTAATGAAACACCCGACGGGAAATGGAAGTGTGTTAAGCGTATTAACTTGCTAACATGCTAATGCACGTTATTATAGGGGTACGCGGGGCACAAACTAACTCGGGGTTAATTGTAACACACGTGGTTTAAATATTTCCACACACGCCCGCGTAACCAAATTTACGGTATTTACTAGTTGCCATAGCAACACTATATAGAGAAAAAAGTGCGCCAAAATTCAAAAGCCTTTTGAAGATATCTCTGAATATTTATTTTACCAATGTAAAAGTACTTTTCTGTCTGAAGTAAATTTTTCATCTCGGTTTTTAGTATTCATTTAAAATGAGAAAAATCTGCTATTATTTTAATCGTCAATCTGTTATTTATCAGTTTAGCCAGCTGAAGACACGAACCAGTTTTATATTCCAGTCGCGCTGATGGGGAACGTTGTAACACTGTGTTACAATCTGCCCCGCTATATTAAACTATGATATTCTATGACATTAGCCATGTAATTTTCACTATTTACTTTTATGGATTTTAAAAAGAAACCACAAGAGTGAATCACAGGTGAATAAAGACTAACAATGGATGTTTAATGTTGAGAAATTATTATTTCAAGAAATGTAAAGCATTTTGTCTCGTTTATGTGTCTCGTGTTCTATGAGAGCTGTGTTTGGAGGGAGGGAAGTGTTTTTCTGAATGTCTGAATGTGTTTCAACTATTTGCGCACATTGTTTGAACTATATTGTATAGCTGAACCTCAAAAAATTGATTTTTTTTTTTAAATCTTAAAAAAACGCCATTATTTTATTTGAAAAAGTTAATCATTTAATTTTATTGACAAAATATTTTAGTTTGTCGTGTATATTTTTTTCATTCGATCAGATAACATTTTAAGCTGTCATACGGTCATGTTACAACGTGCCCCTCACATGTTACAATGTACCCAACATACAGGGCATGTTGTCACTTTTCACTTCCTTTCTTTTGAGGTAAATAACGAAAAACGTATACACTGTAATTATGAGACAAAGCGACATATTTGTACTAGACAAGTGTAAAATTAACGTGGATAAAAAAATATACTCTGAACCCCACTTGGATTTACACAAACTGAGAAATTCAAGAAGTGTTAGGTTGTGCCCCGCGCTCCCCTAATACATGGAGATTTTTCAGTGGTTCCAGGATTAAATTCGTTTTAATTATATCACTGAAATATGACTGCTAACACGCAATAGTACACATTAGCATGCTAAGTCAGTTTCTTAAGCAAAGCAGATATTACATCTTAATATTACTATAAGTATATGTAAGTAGAATTTTCACTTAAATGTAAGCAGATTTCACTTTATGTCAGTAGAATTTTCACTTAAAACTAGAAACCTTTTGTTAGTCATGTACTAACAACAACAACAAAACAAACCACCACCACCAACAACAGCAACAATAATAACAATAATAGAAATAAAAAAAAGAAAGAAAGAAAACTGTTTTTATCCCAACAGAAATCTTGATTTTCCATTAGAACAATATTAAATAAATGACACAGATATGGTGTACATTTCACTTTTTTGGTAACACTTTATAATACAGTAAAAATACAGTAATATAATAATATTATGGCTAACATTAAAGCTGCATTCATTATAACAAAATCATTTCTCTAGTATTGTTGTTGGAGGAGAAACTGAAATATATAAAATATACATTCGCATAGATTAGCAGGAAAATATGCATGATAAAAAGTCAAATGTGAGAGGTGGGGGGAATCTGATAACAGACTCCAAAAGGTATAAAGACGAGGCGATGGCTCAGAGACTCTTCTGAACTACTTTAAAACATGCAGATTTATTCTCAGTTTATGATTTGTGGGAATATATCTGTGTGGGTAATGTGGACATTTTAGGAGGGTATACACAGAATAGAACTTGCTTTGAATGTGAATTCTTGTTGAAAGGGAAGTGCTTTGTGGTTTATGACTCTTTTCTCATCCAACACACATCAATGTTCAAATTTAAGTCAGCAACTTAATTTAAGTCAACAATTTAAGTCAATAACAAAAAAAAAAAAAACATAAAGCCATTTATATTTAGGTTAAATCCTTCCTCCAGTACTTAAACCTTATTGGTGTCATTATTTTCTGATTTGATGTTAACTTCCTCTTTAGAGTCATCTCTCTTTGTCTTTGTTCTTCTCATCCACAACATATGTCAAATCTGCAACTACATCGCCATCTGATGCTCACTTAATAGGACTAAACATGAAAGACCTCACCTCACTGCAACGTTTGTATGCGAAGTTAAACTGAACTCAGTCAGTTTAACAGCTCAGTCAGCACAGGTCTCTGCAGATCAACAACAGCAGACCCCATTTCACAGCCAACCACAGGCTTTAATCAGTCACTGGCAAATTATAATTAAGCATCTATTAAAGAGGGTCATATGATGTGACTTATTGTTTTCCTTTGTCTTTGGAGTGGTACAAGCTTTTCGTGCAACAAGCACTACTCTACACTGCTCAAAACTCCCGTTTGAATAGCCAGTAGCAAATTCTTTAAATATGAAAACGTACTTACAGGTTGTGAGTCAGAAGCGCCAGACTGTCCTTGCAAAGTTGGAATTGCCCTACTTTATAGAGTGCACAACCAGCATTGTAGGCTATGAGGCTTTGAGACTTTAATTTGCAACTTTACAGATCTTATATATGCACAAACAGTTTATAACACTCCAAAGACAAAGGAAAACATGAAATCACATCATATGACCCTTTTAAAGTCTCAAACCCAAAGAGATATTCTTTATAAAAGTTAAGACTCAGCCACGCCTTCCTAAAACAGCCCATTCAAACATGCCCCCCCACAGAGCTCTGGTCACAGTGTGGTAAGATTTGCATAACACCACCCTAATGTATACTCAAAGAAAGAAGGCATAACTTTTATTCTCACTGTAGTATTGTTGCAGCCGCTGCCATGTTGTGAAGACGCTGTGTGTTTCATTGTGAAAGTAAAAATAGGCTACTTTGTTTGGCCTTCCAAATGAGTACACAACTAGAAATCAGTGATTAAGTTATATTTACAACACTGTTCCAGAACAGTACAATGCAAATATTCGAGTGTGTGTAGCACATTTTATGAAGGACTGTTTCCTGAAGCTGGGAGAGCAGCCTGCAAGGCTGTGCACACTAAAGTGGGGCAATTCCTACTTTGCAAGGATAGTCTGGCATTTCTGTCTCACAGCCTGTAAGTATGTTTTCATATTTAAAGAATTTGCTAGTGGCTATTCAAACACGGGTTTTGAGCAGTGTAGAGTAGTACTTGTTGCTTCTCATTTCTACAATCACAAATGCAGACATGGTGTAATTTTACGCGGCGCAACGCAATGCATAAAAAGACAGTATGAGTCATTATAATCAGTACACAGTAAATTTGCTCGAGTAAAATTTACTCAAATTGAAGAAAATTTTACTCTGTGCCAGATAACATTTGGTCCCTCTCTGAAAAGAGTAAATGTTACTCTTTTGATAGAGTTGTTTTTCCAGAGTTAATTTTGCTCAATTTGGTGTTAATATTTTACTCTCTCCTGTTACATTTGACTCTATTTAGTGTTTTTTGAAATTAACTCTTGTACTATTTTACTCAGTTCAGAGGTACAAGAAATTTACTCTGCTACTTTTTAACTCTGTTCAGAAGAAAGTCAAATTTACTCTGCCAAAATTTACATCTCTTCCAGAGTTGTTTTTTATCAATTATGAGTGAACTTTAAAGACTAAATAACTCTATCCAGAGTTAATCTTTTAAATTACATCATTCATATTCTATCCTCAAAAACCCCTAAAAATAGAAATGAAAAACTTGCTTTTCAATCTGAAAAAAAAAGTCTACAACAAACTGTATACTCATGTCTCACAATTTTATTTTTTCAATCTCCTATTTAAATAATACACTTACATTTACAATATTACACTTGTGATCATGATCATTTGGTGGTTTCTGCATCTATATCATAGACAGTGTTTTGCAGAAAGCTATACACAATGGACAGGTCTTACAGAGTAGAGCATATTGGACAATTACAATAAAACAAGACTGGACTCTACTTCTCATCAGCCCAACAACAAGTAGATACAGCTGGAGACTCTCTCGAATGCCATCCAACTGCCCTTGGATACTGGTAACAGTCTGTAAAAGAATGAAAACACATTATTGCCAATGTGACTTAAAAGTTAGTCAATATACAGCATGAATAAAGAAACAAATGAATAAAGATGTCTGTCTTCCACCAAAGTTTATGTTTTACATAATTCCAACAGATTGTTACTAAATATGTGAAGTAGAAAATAGCAGCACAAGAACAATAATTTAGAGGACAGGTGATTAAAAAGATTTCTCCCAAAAATGAAAATTCTGTTATTAATTAATTACTCTCATGTTGTTCCAAACCTGTAAGACCTTTGTTCATCTTCGCAACACAAATTAAGATATTTTTCAAGAAATCTAGGAGCTTTCTGACCCTGCATATACAGCAAGGGTACTACCACATTCAAGGCCCAGAAATGTAGTAAGAACATTGTTAAAATAGTCCATGTGACACTGATTCTACCATAATTTTATAAAGCTACAAGAATACTTTTTGTGCACAATAAAACCAAAATAACTACTTTATTCAACAGTTCTTCTCCCCCAAGTCACTGTCCTCCACCATTAAAGACAGTATCATGATGCATGCGCATGCTTTGTAAACAAACGCAGCGCATGTGTGTTCCTGTGTCAGCAGCATCACACGTATGCATCAGGGTACTCTCGATTATGGCGGAGGATGGTGACTTGAAAGAGAAGAATTGTTGAATAATTATATTATTTTTCTTTGCGCACAAAAAGTATTCTCGTAGCATTGTAAATTACTGTAGAAACACTGATGTCACATGGATTATTTTAACAATGTCCTTGCTAAGTTTCTGGCCTTGATCGTGGTAGGACTCTTACTGTCTATGAAGCTCAAAGATCTCTCAAATTTTTTCAAAATTATCTTCATTTGTGTTCCGAAGACGAAAACAAAGGTTTTACAGGTTTGAAACAACATGAGGGTGAGTAATAAATGACAGAATTTTCATTTTGGGGTGAACTATCCCTTTAAGAGCCTTTCTGAGAAATAAGCACGTTCAAGATCATACAGTATTACAATATTATCAACTAGTGTCATTTGATATGCTTCATTAGTAGCTTCACCTTGATGAATTTCACAAGACGATCACATTTGCCTAGCTGAGATCTTTCCCGGTCTTACGTGGCGGTGACTTGAGAGGGTGGCAAAAGGTGAACCAGCATCAAAATGGAAGACAATTTGCTGTTCCAACCTGGAGATACAGAAACAAAATAAAAATTTCTTTTAGGTTTTTAGTTTTTCATCACAACCAAGTCTTGATGACTACAGATGTGTGGATGAACTGAGCTGAAACCTCTACAAGTATTGAAATGAAGTCATAAACTTATACATTATTTTTTTTATTCAGAGTCCTAAATGAAGACAATTTCTAACTGTAAATCTGCAACTCCTGTACTAGGCCCTTGCGAAAATATCAGGGTAGAAGTGTTGGAAAATAAATTGAAAATATTTGCAACAGCTACTTACATAACGAAACTTGCTCCTGGGGTCAACCAAGCATAGGAATAGGGAGATGATTCTCTTCGCAGATTCTTCCTTTAAACTACAGGAAGGGCTTTTTCTACACACACACAAACATAAACCAATAACATCATAAACATCAATTAACAAAGTACAGTATAAACAGCCTACCCATATTCATTTGTCAAATGTGCTACCACGATTTTTACCATTTCACCATTATTAATGAAAAGTATTAAAGATATTAAAAATGTTAAAGTTTCTCTTACCACGTTCCCAAAACATTTGAAATGTAAAAGGTTTTGAAGAAAAAAATATATTTCTTTGAACTTCATTCTGACAATGTTGTTGGTTTACATCCTGAAGAAACCAAAAAGACAAAGTTACAAAGTTAAACACAAGGCAATAACACTCAGTCAGATGATGAAAAAACATTCATTAGTGCACTACACAACATGAGTTATCTTTGTTCACTAATATGTTTTTAATTTGTAATAATTGCTTGGTTTATATCTTTAATGTATATGGCCTAATTGTAGGCTAGTATTAACATTGCACTGTTGTATGTCCCATTTCCAACGTTTTTTCCCTCTTTCTCTGTCACTGAGGTGGAGCGTTTATTAAATATTGTTCTTAGAATTACAATGAAGTGCAAAAGTTATTGTACGTGTTCCGCAGTGGTCAAAAAGGATTCAATCGAATTGTATTTTGAATTGAAACACTGACATTCTGCAATAAAATCACCGACTAGCCCTCGTAAATGTTAAAAATACCTTTCGTTCTCATGAGAAACAGTTAACTTACTGTCTAAATAGGACTAATCCACATCAAAATGGCCTTCAACAATCCAGTTAAGGCTAACGTTAATTTAACTCTTTTCCGAGTCAAGTACATGTGGTGCACAACTCGAGCCTATCGTCACAATAGTTTAGTGGAGAAACACTGATAGGCAGCTAACGTTAGCTAATTTCAATTAACGTTCAAAATAAATGTTCAAAATATATATGTTAGCTATTTGATTTCAAACTTTGCCTAACATTAACTAGTTTTCAAGCTGACAGGAGAAGGCAAGCGATCTCTTAAACATTCAAAACACATGGCAAAACGATCCGAGCTCAAAGCAAAGGCGAATATAATTAAAATAAATAGTAAGACTTTGAAACTTTACTTACTTTACCATCCAGCAGAAGTGTGCCGTCTTCTAAACCCAAAGCAGCAGCAGTCGATGGCCGTGATTAACAGTAATGGCGGATCAACGAAGGGATGAGAGTAAATTGGGGAGGAGTAATTTTGCTCCCACTCTACGGATAAATTTTACTCTGTACACTCAAAATACAGCAAAAACAACTATTTTTGAGGAAAAAAAAAAATTAACTCTGGAAAAACTACTCCGCCATTTTTCCTGTGTAATAATGTCCTTACTGGATGCAACAAATGCCTCATTTATAATGACTTTTATTGTTTTTGTCTCCTCGCAGGCATCATCGGGTAAAACATTTCCGTCACATGCTTGAATTATTCGGGCAGTCAAAAGTCTTAATAATTGTATTATATTATTATCATATTAATTTATTACATTAATTAAACAATTATTATTAAACAATTATATTAATTTAGTAAAATATAAATATCTTAGTGTAGGCTATATCTTTAGAGTTTTATAATTCATTATCTTCATGTCGATCCACCGGCTTGCATTTACTATTGCGTGTTTTCTGCGTAAAAATAAGGGTTGTTTTTGGCTTTGATTTAAACAGAGCAGAAGGGCTTATTGAAAAATGCAAATTCATTCTCTGCCAGCAGATGGCACTTTTCTCCAGGAATATAACCGGTAACCGCAGTAAACAAAGAAGCGCAGCACCTGACCTTGAAATTTGCAGCGCTCATATTTAATGAATTAAACCATAGCCTTTTGAAGTGGAATTTATTTCAATTTACATGTAGGTCTATATTTATTTATTTATTTATTTAATATATTTGTTTTCACAGGAATACCACCGTCTACCCGCGATCCCTCCCACGGTACTACATGCGCAGGTATCAACAGCATCACTGAGTTGTAGGTTGCAAAGTTAAGGGGACAAATGGGTTGAAATTTGTATGTATCGACTGTGTGAGAAGGATGCATTACATACAAGATCTGGCAACTGGACAACCTTAGAATATGTTGACGTGATTATAATAATGAGTTTTACCGGATGCGAACGTAGCACACATATAAAATATGCCCAGTGGGATCTTCATATAGAAAGATTAAAAATATGGGAGAAATACGGGAAAATCTTTAAACGGGATGATAGCGGGATAGAATGGTAAAATACGGGAGAATCCCGGGAAAAACGGAAGGGTTGACAGGTATACATTACACTTCTGAACAAACTTTGGTTAAACTGATTCTTCCAGTAACAGTTCTACAGCCCTATATTTTTCATGATATTTTCCCAAAACTGCCTTGTGCTCAGATGTGCCATGTGTTTAATGGAGATGGCACTGAAGCTATTGCATGCAAGACCTCCTATACTTGTATGTAGAAATGCTGAAATCTTAAACCAAGTGTACCTATTACCAAATCCTTCAAAGGGTCATCGGATGCCCATTTCCCACCAGTTGATATGATTCTTTAGGGTTTTAATGAACAGTCTATAACATACTTTGGCTAAAATTTCTCAATGGTAGTGTAAAACAACACCCTTTTTACCTTGTCAAAAATCAGCTCTGTTCAGAGCAAGCCATTTTGGTTAATGTCTCTTTAAATGCTAATGAGCTCTGCTCACCCTCCTCTCTCTTTTGTGAGTGGCCTTGATATGAGAGACTGTAAACTTCAGCCATATTTAGCCACGAAACTTTCTAACTAGCACATTATTAGGAAAGGTGATTTTATAAAGTGAAAGATTCATATAAAAAAAAAATCTGAAAAAGGAATCTGAGAACAGCCTGATTTGTCTATTACGCTAATTATTAACAGCTTATACCAAAATAGTAAGTGTTCTATTACACTGGTTACTCAAAGTGGTTAAATAGTAACTTGTCCTGCATTATACAGCCCTGAAAAACACCACACAGCTTTCCCTGCATGATACAGTGTAAAACAAAAAACAAAGAAAGAAAAAGCCCAAATCTG
This sequence comes from Labeo rohita, assembly GCF_022985175.1. Classification (NCBI taxonomy): domain Eukaryota; kingdom Metazoa; phylum Chordata; class Actinopteri; order Cypriniformes; family Cyprinidae; genus Labeo; species Labeo rohita. The sequence continues at coordinate 24,794 of NW_026129535.1, read as the reverse complement.
AGATTTGAGTAGTAAATTTTCAGCTTAGTTAAAACAAACAATTTTAATATACAATGGGTTATCAACATCAAAACAACACAAATAACATAGTTTTAAACAAATAAAAAAAGTTACATTTTAAATTATTTGCATGTACAATCATAACATGTACTTGGTTACAGCAGCAAGAAATGCAGACAAAAGAAGCTCAAAGTTAAATTTATAAATGAAAGGTAAATGTGTGAATTAAACAGGACCCCGATTTGCCAAGGGACCCCAAAATACAAAATCTGGCCCTGGTTGGAAATGGATGTCTTCTTAATCTGCCATCACAACCTTTTTAGATCTTCAAATTTCTGCCGCTGAGCTCATAAATTAAATCAAGCTTGATTAAGAATACATGCAAAAGTTGTGAAGTGTTGGAAATACTGACTGCCTTAAAAACTATAAATTGTTACCAATAATGTTATAATTTAAAATATAAACTAGAACCTAAATAATAAGTTCTCATTGCATGATATGTCATCATCAGGCACATGACCAAACAGAGTATAAATATATTGGCATGGATATCACAGTAAGAATAACATATAGAGCAATAATTAAGTGCCGACCAGCAATCTAGCTTAGGGTGCCACAATGGTCAGGCCCTATAAATAATATAAAATATGTACATCATGGTACACAAAGTAGCTTTCAGTGAGCCTGTATATTAACTGACAAGATGTCACTACCCAACCATGTTCAAATGAATAGGTAATGTACTATTCATTTGAACATGGTAGGGTAGTGACATCTAGTGTTCATTTTATGTATTCATTTTTAAATAGCCTCAATTGATTGGTGTTTTATTAACTGATGACTTGGTTACCAGATCGAATGAATTTTTAGCCTGTGCCTGCTATGGGATTGATTGTTGTTATTTTCTGTCAATTTATATTATAAATATGAGGATACTGCTAAGAAATCCATAATGAGTAGTAACAGACTATTACAGCTCACAACACATAAAAGCCTACACATAGATGCAAAGTATCTGGTGATGTTTTAGACAATAACCAGTTTAGATTCTTACACCATTCTTAATCAAAACTTTAAGTAAGCGTTCTTTGTATTATTTGACTTAACCTAATGCCAAGCTTGATATCTAAAGATTTTCCATCCATGCAAAGATATTACAAGTCCATGTTTACATTTGCTGACAAGAGGGCTTTTTTTCAGGGCAGTTGATTTTAAGATGTCCAAATCTAATACAGAAATCAAGATTAAAACTCTCTTTCAGCCACCAGCCTTTAATATCATGAGAACTGAGACAAGCTTCCATGACTGTGACACTGAACTTTAAGAAGATGGTAGGCCAGTCAAATCTAATTTGCTAATATCCATGAGAAATAAATGTCCACTCTTCACAAAATATACTTCTATACTCTGTGCCTAAAATAAATAATAATACAATTTTTTTAAAACCATCACTATGTAACTAATGTTATAGGTCCATCACTTCTTGGTAATTTATAGTGGAATAGTCAAATCACTTAAGGTGATTTGACTATTCCACTATAAATTACCAAGAAGTGATGGACTTATAACATTAGTTACATTTTAATATTTGAACCTAGAGTTACATTAAACCTCTCCTAGAAGTAAATAACAATGCTATAAACCTGAATGTATGCTATAAAGCCAGAGAGGACAGCTTCTCTGCACGCGTAGGTGTACTAAGGCATGTATGACTTCATGTAACACACCATTTAGTCTGTTGGCTAAAGACAAATTTGAAATCTGAATATAAAATGATCCTTTTCATTATAAAATGATCCTTTTTATTAAACCATAGTTCCCGTAGATTAGTAGTGTCACTTATAGTCAAGTGTGTTTCTAAATTTCTGTCTGACATAAAACCTAACTGTAGTCTTTTCTAAAATGATAAACTCTACATCTTTGATTTAAACTTTAAAAGTAAGCGATGAGTGATGAAATGAAAGTATCCAAGCACTAATTCACTTCACTTCACTTCACTAAAAAAATAAAAAAATAAATAATATATCTATCTATCTATCTATCTATATCTATATATCTATATATATATATATATATATATATATTAGATTTTGGGAGAAAGCTTTGTCTAACCCAGTTAAAACTGAGTGCATAACTGTAACTAGAGGGTTCCCTAATGATGGATGTACCAGCTTTTTGGGAGCTGTTCTATCTCTATTAGATCTTCTCAATGGCACCTCATAGCTTTAGTCTTCTCAAACTCTTTGGGTTCTTTTATATTTAATCCTTCCTCAATCTCATCCAATCCAGTGACTTTTCCATTTATAGGAATACAATGTTCAGTCAGATCCGTGATAGGAACATTAGGAATGCTGTCCTCAGCTCTTACTGTCTCAGGTACAGGTGAGTGTTGAGCTTGACTGACTTCACAGGTTCCATCACCTTCAACATAATGAGGTTCAAATACTTGAGCTTCAGGGTTCAGTGTAGACATATCAACGCTGGTTCTAGCTATCTGATCCTCAGGAACAGACTCATTCACCATTTGAACATGCTGGCCATCTGATATTCCATCCTGAGACCTTTGCTTGGGTCTGGCTTCCTCTTGAACCATCCTGCTGTCCTCCTCAACATTTGGCTGGATGCTTTCTAACTCAGGGTATGGCTGATCGATAAGAGACTAGTACTCAACCTCATCCTACACCTCAGACAATTCTGGATCTTGACTTTGTGATGTGACGTGATGGTACGTCTTTCACAATGGATGGAAGAAATCCACATGGCAAAAGCAGGTCTTTCGGGTCCATCTGTATGTTCAGGAATGACAACATAGACAGGGGAATTTTCCATCCATTTGAAAACAGTATTGTCAGCATGCTGCCCCTGTAGTTTGTCTCCACGCCTCTAGAGGTCCCCTGTGTTCCCCTCTGCCTTGGTTCTTTCTGGTGTGGCCTTGTTAGCATTATTCAGGTCACCTGTGCCTCATTTCCCCCAGTGTATTAAAGTTGTGTATTTTCCCCTGGTTCCTCACTCAGTTTTTGAGTCTTCACCCTGTGTTTTCTGCCTTGTCTTGCTAACGCCTCCTGAGCTACCTTAAGTAAGGTATCCTAAGTTTTTTTTTTTTTTCCTTAGTTGTTACCGTTCTCTGGTTTTGTGTTCTCCCCTTGTGGAGTTTTTATTTTCTCATGTGATTTTTGTTCCATTGTTTTTGCTGTTAATACCTCGGTCTGAGAAGAACTTTTGTTGGATTATTCTTGCAAAGACTTTTTTGCCTCAAGTGTTTCGTTTGGGTCCAACATTAACACTCCCATGGCTCAGTGGTAAAACTCTCAACCACCACGCGGGGGCCATTCGCGAATAGTTGTAACTCAGCGACAGCCAATGAAATTTAAGGATTACAACAGCTGGCCAAAGAGTGGAAATGATGTCACAGCCAATCAGATTTTTCCATGCATTTATTTGGACCGGGGTTCGAATCCCACTCAAGCAGGTCTAAACCATTATTTCACACAGCTTTGTGCTTTTTATAAAACAAAATTATAGAACTTAACAATATATTACACCTGCAAAATATTTTAAATTTGTGTCTTGCCTTTTTGGATCATAAAGCAAGGTATTATGAATAAATGATTAGTATTAAAATAAATACAGTAAAATAATAGTTTCATGGTTATATAAATATTAAATATTGAATAGCTTTTAAAATGTAAATAAGAGACATATACATTTGACTCAAACTGATTAATATTCAAATATTGAATGAAAATTGATTGATGGAATAATTTAAGTCGCACTTAATAAGTTAAATGACCAATTAGGTGTTTCCAAAACCATGTAAACTGTAGAATATTAGTCCTATGTAATAGAACACAGCACTCATGAAGCAAATTTTAATTTTCGGTAGTTTTTATTAAATGCTTTAAGCACTTTTTAAGATTAGTAAATATTAATCCAAAACAGTAAGTAAAAATAAAAATAGAATTCTGACAATATATGCATATTGCAATCTCATACTGAAAAATAAATAAAAATATACAGTATATACATGAGTTAAATATTTCTAAGGGGCAAAAGATCAAGAAATATCATTTATTTCCTTTATTCTGCCACACATCTCTGTCTTTCCATTTCGTAAAATGCAGACTCTTTAAACTCTTTCCAGGTCATCTCTTTCTGCATGCCCTGAGGCTGGTTAATGAAGGGCAACATACATAGTTTCCTGCTACATCAAGAAAGCCTGTGTGTAATGTGAGGGCTGTCTGGACTGCTTCAGTTTCATTTTACAAAATCTGCACAAGTGACCGGTTGTGCATGCCGTTTGAATCAGTAGAGGAATTGGGTATATCATTGCTGTATACTCTTGAGAATGTCTTTGTTTTCTTGGTGTTTATTAAGCTTGTTGTCAATGGCCTCCTTCATTGGAGATGTCTAGCATTTGTGGTCCAGTACAAACACCCTGCCACCAGTCTTCACAGGTCCAGTACAGGTGCTCATAGGGGAGGCCAGCATTGGCAGAGGTGGCATATACACTACCAGTCAAAAGTTTTTGAACAGTAAAATTTGTAATGTTGTTTTTTTTTTTTTTGTTTTTTTTTAAGAAATCTTTTCTGCTCACCAAGCCTGCATTTATTTGATCAAAGCTGAATTTTCAGCATCATTACTCCAGTCTTCAGTGTCACATGATCCTTCAGGAATAACTCTAATATGCTGATTTGCTGCTCAAGAAACTTATTATTATTATTTTAAACAGCTGAGCACATTTTTCATCAGCATTTATGTAAAATAAAAAGCTTTTCTAACACACACACACACACACACACAAATATATGTGTGTGTGTGTGTGTGTGTTTTACTTTTATTTAGCAAAAGTAATGATCAAGACATTTATAAGTAGGACTGCACAATTAATCAAATTTCTAATTGTGATTATAATTACAGATACCACAATTACGTAATCATTCAAAGGCACAATTACAAAAAAAAATAATAATAAATATAGCTGCAAGCAGCAATTGCGGGGCCAAGCACAAAAGAGGCAGAATGAGGAGTTAAGCACGGCAAGGAGCAGCAGACCGACTACAACAGTGAGTAACTTAAGCCATTTTAGGATAATATCAGTTGAAATGGCTGAAAAATCATAAATACAACCAGTCGTAATAAAATTTAATGGCTTATCACTTTTGACCAACAGGTGGTGCTGTTTTCAAATTGATGTGACGTGTTCTGTGTGAAATGACAATGACACACACAAAGTTTGCCGTCATTATGTCAAAGCTTTGCAGAGATACAGCCTCAGATGTAGTTTGGCATCTTTCCAGCAAATTTGTTGATGCGCTAAATGAAAACGGTTTTGTATATCGACACGAAATTCATAACTTTTTGCCAGCATGGTCTGAAGATGATCTGAGTCAAATTTGGTGAAAATTGGACTAACGGTCTAGGAGGAGTTCGAAAAAGTAGGTTTTCAACATGAATCAAAATGGCGGACAGGAAGTTCAGCCAAAATTGGCAAAATTGGTATCGGTGTTCTCAGCACGACCGAAGGAATCTATCAAAATCAGTTTCATTTCAATAGGCTAATGTACGCAAAAGTTATTAGCAATTTTTGAAATTTCGTTATAACTTTTGACCACAAGGTGGCACTGGCCCCAAAATTTTTATGTACATTCAGGGCATGGTACTGAACATTTTTGTAATTAATGTCGAAACGATACGCTAATCCGTTCTCAAGATACAGCATTTTAAAGCTAAATTCAAAATGGCCGACACCCAAAATGGCTGACATGGGAAAATTGGATATGGTTCGACTCGGTATGACACACCGAATCTAAAGAGACCAGTTTTGTGATTTTTGGACAAATCATTCAGACGTTATAAAGAAAAATAGCCATTTTTCGTATCTTCTGACCACTAGGGGGCACTGCACCGAAACACTGCAGGTAGGCTCAGGTCATGCTTGTTATAACACACACCAAGTTTGGTGTCAATATGCCAAACTGTTACGGAGATATAGCCTCACATTGATTTTTGCTAGCTTTTCGTAGAATTCTTTCGCGTGTTATTCGTGAACGGCTGGACGAATCGACTTGAATTCCATAACTTTTTGCCAGCGTGGTCTGAAGATGATCTGGATCAATTTTTGTGACAATCGGTGCAACGGCCTAGGACGAGTTCGAAAAAGTAGGTTTTACGAACAATTGAGAATAGCGAAAAAAACTAAACCTTACGATTTTTGAATTTTGGTGTCCATTCAACTCGGCATAAGCCAAGGAATCAGAGGAAAAAAGAATTTTTGTTGTGTGACTTACGGTTCAAACGTTATTAGCATAAATCTTTTGAAAGTTTGGACAAGTGGTGGCGCTAGAGAGTTTGAGTTAGAGACTCCAAACTTGCTATGGTTAATGTTGGGACTGTCCTCTATCAGTGTGCAAAATTATACAACTTTCCCGCAAGCGGTTCTATGGGCTGCCATAGACTTGCGGCGGAAGAGGAAGAAGAAGAAGAAGAAGAAGAAGAAGAAGAAGAAGCAGCGGAATAATAATAATGCCAACGGATACAATAGGTGCCACCGCACCTCTGGTGCTTGGCCCCTAATAATAATTAATTAAAAATCCACTTACATTATTCTGCTTTCTTAAGATGTGTGTATTTTTACTACAGGTTACATTTTTTACTTTTTTTTTAATGTTGAAAGAAACTATATAAAAAAATGTGGTATGCAGTTGCTTCAAACAATGCTATAAAGCTATTCAAAACATTACTAAATGTAAATTGTGATCATCTTATTAATCGCAATTACAATTTTTAAGGGAATAATTTACAATTATGATTTTTGTCATAATCGTGCAGACCTATTTATAATGTTAAAAAATATTTCTATTTTAGATAAATACTGTTCTTCTGAACTTTCTCTTCATCAAAGAAAATGCTACTCAGCTGTTTTCAAAATAATATTATTATTATTCATCTTATTATTATTATTATTGTTATTATTGTTATTATAAATGTTTCCTGAGCAGCAAATTGGAATTATTTCCATCATGTGACTCTGAAGACTGGATTAATGATGCTGAAAATTCAGCTTTGAAATCACAGGAATAAATTACAATTTCAAAATATATTCAAAGGGAAAGCAGTTATTTTAAATAGTAAACATATTTCACTATTTTAATGTTTTTGCTGTACTTCGGATCAAATAAATGCAGGCTTGGTGAGCATAAGATACTTCTTTAAAAACAGCGTATGTAGTTCCTACATGGAGGAGAAAAAATATTTAATCCATTTCTGCATTCTGAACATTTCTAACAACATTTGCGTGTTTGTCAAAAACTTACCTGGTGCTGATTGAGGCTCTACATGGGAACCACAAGATGAGGACAGCGAGGGCACAGGCAGTGTATCAGTAGTGTCTGTTGAACAAGTTGAACATGTAGCTTTATGTGTAAGGAAACAGTTTCTGCAGGATTTATGAAGGTAAATTTAAGTTTTGAGACCAAGTAAAACAAATGTTTGGAACAAATAAGGAAAAACACAAAAATGTTATTTAAACGTACATGTCTGGAGAGTATTAACTTAAAAATACAACTTCCAAAAGATATTCATATTTTTTAAATTCATTTACAAAAAAGCACTGGAACACTCTGATCCCAAACACCAGATTATGGAAATATATTTTACTGTAGCTTGTTTTCCAGTCCAAATGCCTTATATGATTCTTGAATCAAGATGCATTTACAGGAGATACAAAATGACATGAAATACAAAGTCTTGTTTGAAGTGAGTTTATGATTAAGAGAATAACTAATATCTGCCATTTGGCCAAAAAAGTCACCTTAATTTAAAATGAAGTTTTGATAACTTGATTGACAAATGTTTGTTGTTGTTTTAAGTATGGACTCATTCAATTGTATTACATTTTTCAAGACTTTTTACATTTGCATCTGATATAAAAAATGCATCTTGATTGAAATATGTTTTGATATTTGTATTGGAAAACAAGACAAAATTCAGAGAAAGAGATTAATTCACATTTTGCTATGCATTCAACATTTAATGCCATCTTTTAATGAATTCAAGACTTTATGTTCTGATTTAAGTCTGTTTTAAGGCATTACTTAATATGTGTAAAACCTGTAGAAACCTGCCTCGTCTACAAAATGAATTGTAAGGCTCAGATAAGGCTCCGATGTGCGACTGGACCATATATCCGAAGTAGTGGCAATTGAACCGAATAATTTAAACGGTTGATTAATTCAGGAACGAAACACCGTCATGTTGTTCAGAGAAGCAAAACAGTGCAGTGGCTGTGTTTGGAATGATTTTTGTTGGCGAAATAGAGCAAAAGTAGGCACTATGGTGTTTATAACGAAAGTTTCTTAATAATATCTTCTGGTTTATTGAACTGTTGTATAAGAAAAGGAAAGGAAAGGACGTGACATGTAGCCAAGTATGGTGACCCATACTCGGAATTTGTGCTCTGCATTTAACCCATCCAAGTGCGCACACACACAGTAGTGAGTAGTGAACAAACACCCGGAGCAGTGGGCAGCCATATTGCTATCGCTGCGGCGCCGGGGGAGCAGTTGGGGAATCAGTGCATTGCTCAAGGGACTCACCTCAGTTGTGGTATTGAAGGTGGAGAGAGCGCTGGTTATTCACTCCCCCCACCTTCAATCCCTGCCGGACCTGAGACTCGAACCTGCAACCTTTCGGCTACAAGCCCGACTCCCTAACCCTAGTCTCAGCCTCAGACGTCACGCCCACGGAACGTTGGCTAAACGTCTGATGCATATGGTACACTTAACTGGAAACACTTCAGGAATGTTGAAGTCGTCATCTGATTGGTTGAATTTTATCGGATTTCCGGGGGGACGCGAGTGTCGCGTTTATTTTCGATCCGCCGGGAAACAAAGCGCAGACGTGTGATTGCAGAAGAAAAACTGTCGTGTTTACATGAGTGACAATGAGCATTTATCAAGATCAGCTAAACGTAGGATTCTCAAAAGTATGCGAGGTTCACGGCATAGACTCTTTAAGAGATGTCCAGGAGTTTTGTTTGAGGCACTTAGTGGAGACAAAAAGAGATATAATGCAGACGTCATTGTTGTTATACGTGCACGAACAGATCAATGACTTACTGCTTGTTTTCTGCTCCTTCTTTGATTTTCTATGCTGACTGACTTGCTGCACGCCGGTCTGTTGTTGTGGGGACATTTCCACGCCCCGAAACGTGACGCTGAACAAAACGAACTGTGATTGGTTGTTTGACATGTCGGTCAAACGGCCTTATGGGCGGGCCTTGGCCAAAGAAAGCTGCTATGAATTCCAGACCTTCAGCCGTCAGTCTGAAGGTCTGGCTACGCGAGACTACCCTAACCCTAACAAAAGCGAACAAAAAGGCACTCTTCGTGTAATATTGATTAACTATATGAAATGATATAAATATATATTTTCTGCCCCCATATCCTGAATTTTGGGAGAATGCATTTTAATAGACTGAATCACGCAGTGAAAGAACGCACTCTAAATGAGCACAGTCAGTCTAGCTAGTGTTTAAGCTCTCTTACTCCTCTTAATAATCAATCAGGTTGTCCATAGACTGCATGATAAATAAATCTCTTACTTAGTTCGTACATCTGCACTTTGTTGCTTATGATGAGGGAATTCGCGAGTTCAATCTGAAGAAAACTCCAGGTTTCAGCAATGACTGTTTTGAAGGCCTCTGATTGGCCACTGCATTCTAAACTCAACAAAGTCTTGTGTGATTGGTTATAATGCGCAAAAACCGCGTAGAAATAAAATTTAATATAACGTGAGCAGGTCTAAATTTAATACAGCAATGGAATCTTTCCAAATTTCAAATGCAAATTTCATTTCCATTTTCACCAGTTTTGTTTTAAGTATTATATTTTTATTGAAAAACCAGGGGACCCCCAGGTATATTTTTTTGGATGTTATAGGGGGTCCCTTAATGCTTATGGGAGGTCCGGGACCCAAATGATATATTTCGAGTTACATCGACAATTAAGGTTAAAGTTAAGGTCTTAAATAGAGATGCACCGATCGAACTGTGTTGTGCTAGATGTTGCTTGTGCAGCCTGCGTTTCCACAGCATAACTGTTTTGTGTCTCCGGGCAACACAGCGGTGTTTCGTTACTGAATGAATCAGTGAGCCAGTGATTCAGTAATACATTCATAAAGACAGTTGTTTGCCTCGTTTCTGAATGAATCAGCTGTTTGAACGAATCTGTTGAACTCACTTATTCAAACAGCCATTTGCTGCCACCTACTGGTTTGGTTTCAATTTATTTTCATTTCATTGCCTACAGGTGTAGAAAACACACACACACAAACAAACAAACAAACAAACAAACAAACAAAAAAAACAAAACAAAACAAAACAAAACAAAACAAAACAAAACAAAACACAGAAGACAAATAATCATTTAAAGGGGTCATCGGATGGTAAGTTCACTTTTTCATGTTTCATTCCTGTAAACTTCCTGTAAAATAATTTATATACATGTTTATATTACTTATTTAAAAAATCTCCAACAAATGTTATCTTGTCTTTAATCCTTTGCCCAAGCTTTCACTAATGGGCCATTCTGGTAATTACTATAATGTATAACTATGTAATACTATATGTAATACTTAAATTATAAATCGCTGTCAAATGAACCCTATGAAAGAGTTTTGCCGCTAGTATACTTCGCTATAGAATGCGCTATGCGGAAGTAAATAGGCTGACCGAGATTCTACCGGAAATATGTCAGCAGCGTTCGTTTTTTTTTTTTTTTTTTTTATTGCCAAGGTACAAAGCATAAAAGTACAAAAATGTCAGCATTATACATGTATATAATAAAATAAATAATACAAAACGAAACCTTTAACAATATAAATGAAAAAGACGAAATAAATTAACACTTTTAGAAGCCTTAAGATTTTTGGATGATGAAATAGTTTGGATGTACTGTTGAACCTCTTTTTTTTTTTAAATTATAAATAAAGGATTTTGTTGAGTGAATTTGCAGCAGTGAATATGAAATTTTGCAACAAGTAATAGTAGGTTAATGATAAAATATTCGTTAATTTTATCTTTTTGTATATTAAAAAAAGCCAAACAGTACATCCTTAAAAAGCAAAGAGAAACCCTGGAGCACACTGCGATTGATAATATTAGAGAATTCAATCCAAAATCGCTGTGTGTGTGGACAATCCCAGAAAATATGCACATCAGTTTCATTAGGATCACCACAAAATGAACAACTTGTATCTATGTCTGATTTAAACCTTTTCAAAAATACTTTAGCTGGGTAAAATCTGTGTAACAATTTGAATGAGATTTCTCTAACCTTGTTAGTTATTATATATTTCAAAGGCAGAGTCCATACTTTTTTCCAATCATATGATCAAAAACATTCTTCCAATAAGACATAACATATGAAGTTGTTACAAGCTCCTTTTGAAAAAGTGATCTAATCTTATAGTGGGGATGAGGGATGTGACAAAAAGCATAGTTTTCCTACTGGGATTTCAAATGGGTCTAGAGAAATAGGTAAAGTACTGGGTGATCTAACAGAGTCTCTTAAAAGCATAACAGCTCCTTTAGGAATAGCGTCCATGACAATGGAGAATTCTTTGGGAGTTACAGGAAAATCAAATTTACATAAAAATTCTTCATAATTTAAAATAAGACCTTCAGAGTTAAATAACTGGGAAACAATCAAAATGTTTTTCTCAAACCAATTACTAAAAAACAAAGATTTTCTCTTATATACAATGACTTGATTATTCCAGATGAAGTACCAGTGAGGGGAGAAATTGTGCTTAAAGATTAATGACCATGCAAGTAATGCCTGTCTATGAAATTTAGATAAATTGTAAAGGATTTAGCAATGTTATAATTACAGATCAATAGGAAAGGGAGACCACCTAATTTGGAAAATAAATAATTGGGGATAAAATTCCAGATTGAGGTCGGGTTACACAAAAACTGCCTAATCCAATTAATTTTGAAAGTGTTGTTCAAAGAAGAGAAATCAAGGAAATTTAACCCGCCATACTCATACGTGTTAATTAGTACAGACTTCTTAATATAATGGATTTTGTTTTTCCAGACAAAATTAAACACCAGACATAGATAAACTCAAGGTGGATTTATTGGCCCTGGGTACAAAAGTACAATCAGTTGAACATGAATAACTTAAGGGGGGGTGGTGGAAGCTAGCTTAGCAGACTTAGAAGATTACTTCCGAAGCTGCTTGGAGAAGTTGAAAAGAGCCATCGCTGACTGTTTCCTAAGAAGAGAGGCAAAATGGGAAAATCCAATGAAAATGTTATGACTCACTAGTACCCCTTCTCTGTCTAGATTACACTCCTTCACTTCTGTTAACTCCATTTCTTCTGTTCGTACTCCCCTAGCCCCAGTGCAGCACCTAGAGGTAAAGTACCACAACCTAAACCTGCGAATGTTACCTATGATGTTACTCATGTGTCTACTCCACTAACCAGTGTGATCAACCCTCCAGTTGTCCCCAGTACGTCGTCCTTCTGCAATCAGCCCCCCATTCGGCTGGAGTTTCCTACCTTCGGTGACTTCTGTGCTATTTCGGATGTGCTCAACTTCATTGAACGGTGTGAAAACTATTTGGATGTCCGGCCCCTTTCCCAGTGGGGAGCTCATCGGAACCCTGAGCACGGTCCTGAAGGGGCCTGCTCTCAGCTGGTGGAAGGCAGAAAAGAGTAAGGCAAAGTACTGCCAATCCTTCAAAAAGGCACTTATGGCGGCATTTCTACCAGATGACTACCTCACCGAGGTGGAGGACAAGCTGAGGTCTCTGGTCCAGCAGCCGCATCAACGCCTGAGGGATTTTGCCTATGATTACCGTGCCTTCTGCCTCAAATGGAAGCCGGATATGTTGGAGGATGAGATGGTGAGCAACATCCTTAACAACATTAACCCCAGGGTGGCGGGCTGTTGAGGGGGACGGTAAAACTTCCCCTCAAAGATTCATCATCACTGATGGTAAGGTTCACCAGGCTACTAACCAAAGCACAATCAACTACAAGTGGCAGGATAAAATCTTCAGTGTAGATACTTGTATACTGAAGGATGGCCACCTTGCATTCCCCCTGATCGCTGGCTTGGATTTCTTGAGTTGCTGGAGCCCTTCTGGATATGGGAACAAAGTAGATACAGCCTGAAAACAGGGACTAGTTATACATTCTACCCTTTCTTAACATCTTCAATTACTCCAGGGCCAACCACAACACTGACTGGCGAAAACACTCTCCACCATGCTGCTGTGACTCTCTACTACGCCTTACATCCAACCTGGAAACCATCACTCACTACCCCGATCCCTGGGCCTGTTCCATGTTGGGACTCCGACAACCAGGAGGAGTTATTGCAATTGATGGCTACTTGGCCACGCACCACCTCAAACGTTCTGGGACGGACAGCTGTGGAACAACATAAAATCATCTTGTCTGATGATTTTATGTTGTTCTCTAGAGCATACAATCTAGAGCATACAGAGTCTTCAAGAAAAAAGATAATTGAAGACCAGGTGGATCAGATGCTCAAAGACCACATCATTGAACCCTCCTTTTCTCCATGGTCATCACCTGTCGTACTAGTCCGTGGCAGTGTTCCAAAAGTCCTAACAGAACTGAGGGGAAAATTTTGCTTTGTGCACATAGATAACATCATCATCGTCTGGCAGTGGTCTGGGCAATAGAGAAATGGAAACATTACCTTGAGGGAACTACATTCGACATCTATACTGACCATGCTGCTCTTGCTTGGGCCTTCCAAAGCCCCAAAGCCTCCTCTCGGCAGACCCGCTGGACTCTTAGGCTGCAACAATTTCACTTTCAGGTTCGTCACAGGAAGGGCTACCTCAATCTGGGACTGGATGCCTTGTCTTGAGCCTGTGACTCATTGAAGGAAGAACATGCACATTGCTTGGTCATAACATGTTCATCTGATATCGCAAACACATTAGATGAAATATCTCAAGCCCGAAAGAATTACACTACTATACCTTACCTGCACGCAGATCAAAAAACTAGGAAAGTGCAAGGCCAACATATTTCCTTTGAGGACCACCAGGGGGTGTTGTATTGCAGAGTACCTGTAAGGGATAATGGGGACAAGTTTCAACTGGTCGTTCCCCAGGAGTTAAAACCTGGTTTCCTCCATTACTTTCATGATAAACCTCTGGGAGGACATCTTGGCCCTGCTGAGGCTTCTGGAAGTGGCTTGGTGGCCGACCGTTCGTAAAGATGTCTGGCAATATGTCAACCTCCTTGTGATAGTTGATTACTACACAAAGTGGGTGGAGATATTTCGCCTCAGAGATTCCAAGACACAAAAAACTGTCAGAATTCTCAAGGATGAGATCTTTACTCGCTGGGGTGTACCAGAGTACATCATTTCAGACCGTGGAGCACAATTCACCTCCAATGTTCTGGCTGAGCTATGCAAGACCTGGGGTAGTGTCCAAAAAGTCCTCACCCACAAACAAACCTGACAGAAAGAAAAAACTGGACTTACCTAACGATGATAGCGTCATACGTGGGTCAACACCATCAGCTATGCGACCAGTGGCTATCGGAATTTCATTTTTCCATCAACGCTGCTTACCAGGAGACAAAACACTGGCCAAGCTGATGCTGGGCAGACAGCTGCACAGTGATCCACAGACCACCCACTCCAGATCAACCCTCATATAACTGAGTGGAGAGACAAACATTATGGCAGAGGAGGTAAAATCTAGAATGAAAGTGTAACAAGCCAGACAAGCTAGATACTACAACACCCGAAGGAAAGATGCGCAGTTTCACTCAGGAAATCTAGTCTGGATTAGGACACATCCACTTTCATCAGCCCCGAACAAATACTCTGCTAAGCTAGTGTCCAAGTGGGTGGGACCAGCTGAAATAATCAAAAAATGGGGCCAATAAATTACACAGTTTGTTGGGGAGACCCACCAAAAACAGAATATCAATGTGGTTAACGCTGGCACGGACGTTCTCCTCCGACCTCGCAGGCTGGGGGATCTATGTAGCGTAGCCACATAAGGGGAAGTTTATTTATATGATCAGTTGCCAATAAGAAGGCATTGTCTATGTTTGTTGCTTTCCCCTGTGTGCTGTTATCTCCCTTTTGTTTGTCTGTGTTTGACCCCGAACTTTACTCTCGCAAGATTCCGTTTGTGCTCCGTCGTCACGTGACGTTGCGTCACCTAAGCGGGAAGTGAGTAGTGTTTTCCATAAATGGAGCCGGCTTACCCGCATTCGGAAACGGCGTCGCTGAAAAGTTTCGGAAGTGTTCCCAGCGATCGATCCTGTGGATTACCTGTTTTCTTGGGTGTATATTTTTCCAACGGATTTTGTCTTCTTGTGGAGTAAACTTTTTTTTTTTTCTTTTTTTTAAACTTTGGGATACTCACCTTGAAGGACATTTAAACAGCCAGCGCTGTGTGGATTTGCACTCCCAGAGGATAAAAGACTACCGGTGAGACCGTTCTGAACTCATACTTGTATATAGTGTACAGTTTGGATGCTGAGAGACTTCACACATGCACATACACTCACACATTTTTGTATTCTACTGATTCTGCTTGCTTTGGCACTTTGTTATCATTATATGTATAATACACTTGGTTTGGATATGGTGGCTGTCTGTGAGAGTTTACTGCGTTCGTTCGTTTGTTCATTCATACATAGAAGTAAAAAAATCTCCCCTTTCAAAATGTGTAAACTCCATGCTCTGCGTGGAATTGTTACAAACTGATAGCTTTCCATGGGAGCTCTTAACATACTCAGAGTGAGACACTTTAGTGTTTCCCTCTGGGTTCAGCCCGAAGGCTATATCAGCTGGAAGCCTTGGCTGGCGACCAGACATCAGCTGGTATGGGGAGTAGGTGGTAGTATCATGTACAAGGGGCTGCACAAAATCCTTTCATCTCACTTTGTCCTCTTCCTGAAGCATTCCCAGCATTTCAAGAAGTGTCCTGTTAAATCGCTCAGCAGGATTTCCACGGTGATGGTAAGGCATGGTTCTCATTTTTTTTCATTCCAAGCAGCACACACAGGTCTTTGGTCTGGGCTGATTCAAAATCGCAACCTTAATCACTATGCAACCTCTCGTAAAAACCATAATGGATAAAAAAAAAACAGTTGTTCCATAGCGCTTTCACCACTGTCCTAGCCTTTTGATCTGCTGACGGAACTGCTACTGCATATTTGGTGAAATGATTCATTATAACCAAAATATTCCTTGTTCCTTTGCCATCCGGCAAAGATAGATAATCCATACAAACTACCTCAACTGTACTTGTCACTGAAACACAGTGATGTCTCTGACACCTCTCTGACTGCTCTCACAGTCTCAGATGGGAAATAGGCTCTTCTGTCATCCCATAAGAACTGGAAGATGAACCGCTGGATATGGTCCTCCTCATCCTGGGAAGCTAGATCAGGTTGATGTTGGCCATCAGGATGCGTACGCCTTGAGAGACCATCTGCATCTTGATTCTTCTGTACAGTCCTGTACAGGATGTTGAAGTCAAAGCTGGAAAGAGCGGCCAACCAGCGGTGGCAGTTTGGCAGATGTCAGGATGTACACCAGTGGGTTGTTGTCTGTCACAATAGTGAACTTTGCTCCATAGAGATTAGGGATGGGACGATAAATTGTTGCAACGCGAATCGAGAAATGATTCAGCATCGATTCAAGATTTTCCGAACACATCGCGATTTTTTCTCAAAACGATTCTGAGCTTAGTTTAGAACAGCAGATGGCACCGCTTGCTTTAGAAACAGCCGTGCTCTGCTCACACGCACTTGAGCCTAAAATAATCATTTATACAATTTGAAAAGGTTGAAGCGAATTACAAGGGTGTTCACAGTGGGCTGTGTTTACAATAATCTTGCGTCATAAAAACATTCTGAGCCGAGGTGAAATTACATGACTCAGCCGAAGGCACAAGTTCTCTTCAGCACTCTTCTTCATGAGCATTTGAGTGTGCGGATAAAAACTAGATTAGAGCGCCATCTGCTGCTAAAATCTAAGCTCAGAATCGATTCCAAAGAGAATGGCGATGCATTCGGAAGATCTCAGAATCGATCCACGAATCGATTTATTGTCCCATCCCTAATAGAGATAGTCGAAAAATTTCTCAGTGACAGCCCACTTTAAAGAAGGAAATTTGAGCTTATGTACAGAGTATCTTCATTCACAATGGCTAAGTCCTCTGCTTACATACGCTATCACTCTCAATTTGCCTGCTTGCTTTTGGTATAGAGCCACACTGAGAGCATGAGTGCTTGCATCTGTGTGTTCAACTTAGGGCTTCTTTGAGTTGGTGAATCCAAGAACCAGAGCTGTTGTGAACTTCTGAATGAGAGTCTTGAAGGCATCTTCACAAACCGATGTCTATTTCTCATTGAAGGGCCTTTTGAAATCTGCCCTTGAGAAATGTATCGAACTACTGTGTTAGGAGGCTGACTGCCTTTTTGGAGGTAGGTACCTAGCTGTTAAGTCGTTAAGAGTTCTTGCAATTTTGAAATAGTCTTTTATTAATCACCTATAATATCCAGCAAATCTGAGAAAATACTTAAGCTCCTTGATGCTATTTGGCCTTGACACATCGTGAGAGCAGCTATTTTGTCTGGATCAGTCTCTACCCCACTTACAGACACCACATACCCAAGATATTTAATAGACATTCTAAAAAATTGACATTTCTCAGGCGAAAGCTTTAAGCTAAATTTCTTCAACCTCTGGAGAACTCTGAAGTAATTGGTCCTCATGTTCCTCAAGGGTAGCTGAGAAAACTATGACAGCATCACGAAAGACCAATACTCTCAAATTCATCCCACCCATGCACTTCTCCATTACCCTCTGAAAAGTAGGGAGCATTCGTAAACCCTTGCGGCATCCTGTTGAACTCCCAGAAGCCCATTGGGGTCACAAAAACTGTTTTACACTTGTCTACCTCCTCCATTTCCACTTGATAATAGCCAGACTTGAGATCCATGATAGAAAACCACTTTGAGCTGGTCAAGACAGAAAAGGTTTTTTCAATGTTGGGTAAGGCGTATGCATCTTTGATGGTCTAGCTATTCGACTTTCGATAATTACCGTATAGCATGATGTCATCATTCTTTTTCTTCACCGCAACAAACGGAGAAGCAAAAGGGTTTTCTAATTCACATATGATGTTAGTGTTTTAAAGCTCTTTTACATGACGTCTGACAGCCTCATAGTCCAAAGGATTGATCGGTCTGGGCCTCTGTTAAATGGAGTTGGATTTGACAAGTGTATTCTGTGTATATTTTCAGTGGTATGACTGAAATCAAGGTCACTGAGTGCAAAAGCATCTGACACAGAATTTAATTTCCTGGTGATTCTCTCCTTCCACTCTTCAGACAAGACAGAGTCAGTGAAATCAAAGGTGAGTTTTCCACAATCTGACACATGTATGGAGTTGCATGTTGCAAAAGATGAAGTAACAACACGGTAGAGTGGTTCTCCTGCATTAGGAGCTGGCAGGGAAGATACAGCATTAGGAAGGAAAAGTTCAGCAATGTTGTGACCTAAGGGCACTTTGTTGTCATGTACTGTCTCATTTGTAACTAAGACAGGCACCTTGAAACATGAAACTGGTGGGCTTGTCATAATGTAGCTACAGAACAAGACACCAGCAGGTAATCTCGATTTGGGAGGCTCTACTAAGAGAGTTGTATCTGTTACTGTCTTGTGTAGCCAGTTAAAGCCACCCTTTCTCCTGCAGGAATGATAACTCTCTTCTTGCTCTTCATTTATTTAGAATTGGTGATACGGATGTTTCAAAAGTGGAGAACCATTACTGTCCTTGGTCCTGCACTTGACAGACTCACCCTGGACAAGAGTACACTTTTCATACAGAGGATCAAGTGTATTGGTGCCTATCAACAAGGGGACATCCACATTTGTCTTGTGATCAGGTACAACAAGTGCAAGAGTGAGAATTTTTTCAGACTTTCCCATGATATCTTCTGGAAAGTCTACATCAACTTGAACATAGCCCAGATAAGGTACTTCCTGACCACCAGCACCATCTATGTCTAAAAGATCTTGAATGGGAAAGATTGGCTGATGTGAAAAATAATTCTCATGGAAAGACTTTGAAACTGTACTGACCTGAGAACCTGAATCCAGAAGGCTATCACACTGAACTCCCTCAGTGATAACAGTTGCAGTACATTTTAGTCCTATCAACCCCTTTGGAAGAGCACCATCAACTAACTGAGCTTGAGAATGAGTTTTACAGGTGACTGTTTCAATTGACTTGGTGTGGGACATTCAATTTTATTTCTGAGTGCAGTTAGTCCCTCCACCGTGACCTGCTCCAGTTTAAATGGCCATATTTGGTTTGCCATTCATCTTGTCTCGCTTTCAGTTCCTCATATTTCCGATCCATCAAAGGCTTGTTTGGAGGATTTTCACACTGTCTTGCTAGATGCCAATCACATTTAAAACAGAACCAAGTCTTTGGCCTGGGATTTGGCGTTGTCTGTTGAGCTTGAATCTCTCCCACCCTAGCTGAGGGCATTTCTTGAGCTGGTTAGTTTTCTTAAGTTTTGTTAGCATCTTAGCGAGCTCTGTCGCCTTTGCTCCTTCTTTTTAGTAAGCTGCATTTTCAGTCTTGCAACCTGCTTCTGCAATGCTTTAGTTTCTGTGCTGATGGTCTGCAGGACATTAGCACTAGCATCCTGAGAACAAGGGGCTTCATTCACTAGCTGCATATTCAGAAAAAAATTGGGCTTTGTGCTTCCTAAATGATGATGCATGCGATCATGCTTTGCTGCTCTCCTATCTTCCTCTGTAATAGAAAGTCTGAAAAATAGGGAGGTGTTTTAGTTTTAGGACCTAACTGCAATGTCAGAATGAGAGACCGATCCCAGCACCCACGCCAAAACTGCCGCAGTAACTGTTTGTTGGTGTCTGCTTTATCAGTGTCACCTCTCTTTGTAGCAGTAGTGATCAGCACCTGTAATCACTGCAGATACTCTGTTTTGATGAGTATTGAGGAACCTTGTGAAGATTTCATCCCCATCCTCAACTAACCCACATGCTGAATTAATAAGTTTCACATAATCGCAAGAATCTGCATGTGGGCCTAGTTGTCTGATTAAATCAGAGGCTGGTGGAAGCAGACTTTCTAAAATTTTAAGTCGCTGCATGTCAACTGGAGTTTTGTCTTGAATAAGCTTTACATGGAGGGACCATGTCTGGAAGTCTACTTCATTAGGAGGTTTAGGAATTTTGCCTGAGAGTGGGTGAAGCAGTTTGGTTCCCTAATTTGTGGCAATTGAGTTATCACTTTTAATGATATGCTCCACAATGATCTTCTGAACACCTGGTGGATTGAAAAGATTATTGGCAGAGGATACTTGATTTATTGAAGCTGTTTGCGTTACTGTTGTCTGCTTTCTGGCTGTAGTGGTGAGTGTGAGGATAGCATACTGGGTTTTATTTTATGTATTGCATGGTTCACAATTTAAAGGGGTCCCATTATCATCTGAGTCTGGCTGACTATCAGCATGTGAACTGTCACTTAAATCTGAAGGTTTTGCTTGCACTGGGGGTTTCTTTGGAGTAGAAGCCACTTTATAAGCCCTATCTACATGCCACAAAATATTAGGGTCTCCAACACTAGAGAAATACTTTTGGGAGGTCAGGTGCTATGTTTGTGAGAGATTCCTTTGATTCGAACTCTACAAGAGCTTTCACACCATTCTCTTGCCCCGTCTGCCTCAAACCTAAAAATTGACAGATCCAAAAGTCAAACAGAATTCAGTTATCTGTTCATCAGTATCAGCTGTGGTAATACCTTCAATGTACACTGCATTCTTTAAATTGACACCACACATCTGTTCAGTGTCCACGGCTACATAAAATTTCACACAATGTTCAATTGTAAACTAAAAAAATATTTACAAAATATTTACAAAATATTACAGTATGTCAAATAAGTCAAACCGGCTATGTAACCCCAAAAATATATATCTCTCTCTTAATTATTTCTACTCGTCCTGGCTGCTGGTTTGCCACATTTATGTAAGGACTGCGCACCTTACACTAGAAAGAAATTAATGAAGTGCAAGTGCCTAGGAACTTTTCCAAGGAAGAGAGATGAAAGCATGGATGAAAGCATTCCGTTAGCTGGTTAGCTTGCCATTCGCAATTACATTTACTACCATTTGCTTTTTTCTCTCGCTCTGTTGTTTCTCCGTTTGCTCCGTTTTTCATAAGTTCATCACTCAACACTGGTAAGTTGGAATCGGTCTACAATCACAGTGTGTAATGGCTTCTTCTCCCGCTATTGTTATTTGCACCGCTTCCTACATGTACAGCTTATCTGTCTCTGTGGGCAGTGAGGGATTTACATGTGATAAATGCAGGGAAATAGTTAGGCTGACAGAGAAGATTTCAGAACTAGAGATACGCATCCAAACTTTAACTGAGGATAGTAAGATTGTGAGGACCTTAGATATGGCTTTGGATGCGACAAGCTCAGGGAGTCCTGTATATTGATCGGTTCCGGTTATAAAGCCCGTGCAGCAGGGCTGGATGACTGTGAGGCGGCATAGTCGCGGGTCAAAACACTGCTCTTCCGTTCCGATCAGAACATCAAACAGGTTCTCCCCACTCAGTGACGCACTCACTGAGAAACCTAATGAAAGTGCTCCAGTTTATGGCGATTCTATCGGTCTTTGTCAGTCACGTGCGTTTATTATGTGTGACGTCACCGTGGCGCTATTTTGAAAGTATCGTCGCAGAGCAGTCAACTGAAAGTAAACAGAGCCGTAAAGACCGTTTAAATCATCATACTGGAGAAACAGAAGCAAACCACGTAGATATAGGACCGAGATAATCTCAGCAGAAGTTTTAGGAACCGCAACTTATGTAATTTGTCATTAACAATTAACACTGATCCATATTCACGTTACCTGACCGCAAACAGTTGAGTGCTGCCGGTGTTCAACCTCTTTGGAAATATGACGCGCTTTTGTTTACGTATATTATTTACTTAATACACTTATGTTCTGTTTTTGTCTACCATTGATTTGCACATTACCTTATACCATTGATACCATTAAAATTTATCCTGTTCATTCAAGATTTTCCGTATTTCAGTTGGCTGATAACAAGTACTGATAAGGAGTCAATCAAAAACACATTTATGAAAATAAATGCCATTATACATACTTTATTATAAATGCAACACTGTGTTATAAAATCAGCTTTAAAATGCATAACAGAAGATGTGACAAGCATGATGAACATCAACATACTGCTAAGTGGACACAGTGCAAGTACTACAAAGAAAGTTGAATAATAATAAAATGAAAATAAATAATAAAAATATGAATAATAATGTGATGATGATTTAATGCTTCTGCCAAACATTTCTGATGACCCTTTCTACATGGATTCTTATAAGTGCTAGATGATCTGTCAAATAATTAATAGTTTGTAGGTAGAACACTTTCTGGCACACACTTTTACACTGAATGGTTTCTCTGTGAAAATCTCAAAGCAGTCAATCATTGCTATACTGTGTCCAAAGGACACCACAAACTAATTAGGGGTAATTTTGTGCCTGTAACAGTTGTATAAAACAGTGTTTGTGCATGCAGATTCAATCTGAGGTGCATGAAGTTAACAGAAGTATTTAAAATGAAGTAAGAATTTCCCTTATGTCTGACATGAAAAGCAATCAGTTTTCTTCTGTGTACACACAAGTTACATTCAGTTTGTGGCATCGAGTGGTGTCTTGTGAAGTCGACCATCTCCTCCAGCCTTCAGTGTGGAGCTGACCATCTCCTCCAGCCTGGTGGGTCATCATGTCAGCTGGCTGCAATGTGTGTTTTTTTTTTTTTAGTTTAGTCACACCAACCTATATGAAATACAGAAATACATAAAAAAATAAAAATATTAAAAATGTATTTTAGTTTGGTATTCAGTTAAGTATTTAGTTAGGAATTTCAGTAGTGAAATAATATAAATCTCTACACCCATGCATAAAACGATTGCATGGTACATGAAGCGTTTCTGCTCCCTGGCTGTCTGTTTAGTGGTGCCCTGGCAACCCCTGGAAACCTGCTTTTCATTCTTAAGGTATTGTTTTCGTTATAATGTACTGATTAAAATTAGTTATCAATAATAATTATTTTACCACTAAGCTGACATGCTCTCGCGTATGAACAGGCAGCATCTGTGGTGTGGGGACGCGCCGGCGCAACCATCAAACATATTTAAAGGGAATCCGGCGCCACGTTCCTGGCCGCATCTCTGTCTTTACTGGGTGCTTTTAGGGAATATTTGCATTTATCCACACTTGTCATTACGCCGTATACCTGCACTACATTGATAACCCAAAACAACATGTGGATATAACGTTAGGTACTAAAGAATAAGCACATACTAAAAAAATCGTTTACTTACCTTTATGAAAATGTAGAGGGCAAATATGATGATTTTACATATCACCGCTGCTATCCAGGCCATCCGACGCTTCTTGGTTATTTCCGCTGCATGTTGTCTTTCAAGTGGGAGACCTAAAATATCTTTCCTTGTGGTCAGTTTTTAACCTTTTCTATCGTGTAATTTACCACCGCTGACTTTAACACAACAAAAACGTACAATTTTGAAGCAAATCAAAAGAACAATTCTGCAACTACTTAACACCTCGGCTTTGATACCTTACAAATGGCGGCGATACCCAAAATGCAATTCGATTGGCAAATTTAAAAGTGCTGGCTAATGCTAAACATAAATTCATAAAAACATAAATCCCCCCCGCCCCCGCCCCCCGCCCCCGCCCCCCTTCGGATTACCATGGTGACAAGATACATGGCGGACGGTCGTCATTCAATGGCTGGATATTTAAGTGGTGCCCGCAGAATAACATAGGTTTCATAAACAATCGGACTAGTTTTTGGAGCAGTGGTCTTCATCCCTCCAGGGGTGGTGCCGCTCTTCTCTTTAGAAATATGGCACATAGTCTTAAACCCCGTTCACACTAGCAGCGACTTCTGTCGCTGCATGTAGCCAGAGGCTGGCGACGAGGTTGCTAGTGGGCGTTCTCACTACTGGTTGCCTTGACAGCGAATCAGGTTTCTTGCCGCTAAATTCAAACATTTTGGAGGCAAAAGACTAAATATAATATAAATATAAATTAAATCTGTACATACAAACAAAAACGAATGAGAAGCAGAGCCTACTTTTTTCATTGAGTATGTTTATCTATGGCTGAGAGAGGAGAACGATCACATGAGCTCTACCGTCTTCTTTCCTATTGGCTGTCGCTCCCGAAAGTCGCTCTTCATTTGCATTAAGTTGAGGGATTCTGAACTTTGTCTCGTCGCTGGACACGCCCCATCCGGTCGCTGTAGCTTGATGTCGCGCTTATTAGAGTTCGTACTTGACTAACTGGGGCCCAGGTCAGGAAGCAGACAGACTGGCTCAACAGACCGTCTGCTAGCCACCTCACGTCACAGAAATCAGTAATTGTCAGCACATAGAGACTTTTCCACCTAGGACTTTTCCACCCCAATCTGAGGGTATTTATTTATTTATTTATTTATTTATTTATTTATTTATTTATTTATACTGTTGTTGCTGTTTTTGTTGCCTGCCATATGTACTAAACACTAAAGTGATTATTTCCAAATTCGCCATTCAACAATAAAACGATCTAATAATAATAATAATAATAATAATAACAATACTACTACTACTACTACTAATAATAATG